>NC_056715.1:13182303-13324803 GCF_018831695.1 Puntigrus tetrazona | reverse complement strand
TCTGTTAGAAAAATTGATGGCTGAATCACTTTCTATAAGAATAACCGACTGCCGAATCGATTCATTTAATGATTAGTTGACTCTTTTTACACTCACAGAGAAGATGCTGCATTTTCGCAGGAAACACAAATGTGCTGGGAATGTTCAAACAGCAGTCTGTGTTAATGTCTTGCAATGCCAGGCCATATATCCGTGTGTGTCCACGGAAGGGGCTTTAGAAAACTGGGGTCCTTCTGATCTCTGAGTCTTTTGCTGTAATAACACCAAGATGAAAAGAGGGAAAGAGCACGAAATCCTCCACTTCAAGGCAAGTTGGAGCACAGAGGCTCTTTTTTTATTTTTCATTACTGAGCGGAAATAAGAGTCACACTCATTATTGTTTTCTTTTATTGTGGGTCTTGGACTGACGGATGCCTGTTACCACAGCAACTTCTTTGCAGTATATATATATATATATATATATATATATATATATATATATATACACACACACACACACACGTACGCACACACAGTATATCCGGGCCCTCACTACTTGCTGAGCTATCAGTGAATGTGTGACAGAGCCACAGGCTTCTGGCGGCTTTTAAATAAACTACTTTGTTTTTCTATTTGTTAAGTATGTATGAGAAATGAAATATTAAACATCATTTATAAACTTTCTTTCGAAAATATCTTTCGGGAAAGTTTGTTGTGTGCTCATTGAAAATTAATAAAGTGTCTCCGGCTTGATGCGGAATGCAAATCACCCCATGTTTAAACTGTTTAGTAAGCTTTGTCCATGCTTTCTCTGCTCAGCTTGTTTGGAAGTCACTAGATCTGTGTCAGCATGGAATTCAGTGGTGTAAATAACTCGAGAAAATGCTAAAAAGCTTGGTTTAAAAGTTACAGGCCTGTCATGACGAATTAATACTTTATCTATTAAATAATAGCCATTTCTCCATCCATTTTTTGTTTATTTATTTATTTATTTATTTATTTTTTGGTTGATCATGATAATAAAATTGTAGAGGGAAAATGCATGACAATAAAAATTTATTTGATCCTATTTTACTTCATTTTGTCTCAGATGTTTCTCCTAAATAAACATTTTATCCAACAAAATTAGATGTAGAGCAATACTAATTCGAAGGGAAAATGTGCTTAAATAATGTGTTTGATTTAAGATATTAAGATCTTCTGAAAATAGTGAATACGAAATCTGGTCTTTTTTTCTCAGAATCAGAAATGTTTTTCAGTTGTGCAGAATTTATTCTCCTTGCTTGTCTAAGAGACAAAACTGAGATATTATAGAGATTTCATTTGCTATTTATGCGGGATGCAGCTGCAATGCAGCAAATTCATGTGCAATTTATGTTCTGTGCAACTGTGTTGCATTTTGAAGCCATTAGCAAACATAGAGTACTGCCTGTAATGCTTTGCCGCATGGGCTCCAGTGAGTGTCTAAGGTTTGTCTGCTTCACAGGAGGGAAATATTCCTCATGTGTGTATTGATTGGGCTGATGAGCTCGCTCTCTACTACTCCAGACACTTATTTGCTCCCATGTGTTTTGCCACTTTAATTAAACTCTTGATTTAATGCTCTCACTCCATTGCTCTCTTCACTTACAGTACAGTACATTGAGAGAGGAATGTGTGTGGATGTGCTTGTGCCTCTGAGAAGCAAGACCAGCTATGGAAGATCCAGATCTTCTACCAAAAACCCTGAACTACCATGACATGACAACATATAGTTGTTGTTATTGTTGGATTCTTTATACTCTTTAATATCCCTTATAATTTGACTACATTTCACAATTGCGACATTATATTTCACATAGCAACCTTATCTCTTGGAGTTGAAACTTTTTTCTTGTAATTGCAAATTTATTTTTCCCAGTTCGACTTTATATTTCACAACTTCGCTTATCTCAAAATTACCTTTCTTTATTACCATTTATTTTGTACTCTTAGGCAGAAACTGACTTCTTATAGAGCCTTAGGATAAAAAACTCAATTAGATCAAACCAAACAAAAAAGTACTTAAATCGTAGATTTAAATTACAGCAAATGGTGCAAATTACAATTTTATCATTTCCTAAATTAAGAATTAAAAAGCAGGAGAATGAATGAAAATCATAATAAAAATTAAAAAAGGTTTAACATGAATAAGCTACCTTATTCATATATACCGAAGCAAAATCCTCACACACAGAAAAAAATCCACACATCATGCTTTGTGTGATGCATTTAAGTCTCAATCTGCCATTTCTTCCACCCTCTCTCCAAAATAAATAGTTAAATCTTCCGCTCAGCTGCACGTTCTGAAACTGAACAGATGAGAGAAGTTCACAAGGTCAGAGAGTCATGTTGTCAGAAATGAAAATCTGTGCGCTATAATAGAAAAGAAAGGAAGAAGAAGGAGGCCAGAAGCAGTGTAGAGGCACAATGCGTAACCAAATTCTGTTATGAGGAGTTTACAGGGCAGTCATATTGAAACAACAGACAAATGAATTATATTTTGAATACAAACTAGAAAATAAAACATGATTTAAACTGGGGTCACTCAATAATGTGTCAGGGGGCAATTAGTCGGCACATGTCCATCAGATCCCATCCCTGCTTTACATAATGCTTCAGAAGTGGTATTGATCCACTGCACAATTTACACTGAATAGAGCCAGATTAAAAGCTTTGATAAATGCAGGTAAAATTATGATTGCGGAAACAGCAGAATACACAATACAAGATATACTACCATGCGCACTCTATATTTTTCTACAGCATCCATTAGTTCTCAGTGTATTTCTCTCAGTGTACTGATTTATTGTGTAAGATTGCTATCTCTTTGAGATAGAAATCAATCACTTGAGAAGACGTGTGAGCAAATAGTCTCAATGTTTGCTTCCATATATATCAAATATGAGCAGCCCTGACGTGAAGTAACTAGCAATAGGAGATTTTAAAGGTCTGCTGTGCGAAATGTTCCAGCGATTGGAATTTCACAGAATAGATCAACGCTAATCTCTTGATCAAATTTATGTGCTATTCCTTAATATTCCAACTGAAGAGGAAATCTAGTCACGATAACATCCAGATTGTGGCCGTGAGCGAAATCCTAATAAGAACACAGTGCATTTGGAAGATTTTCTTTATCTTATATGCCAGCATTTCAGTGCTATGCATTTCTTTAACACTTTGTGCCTACCATGCATACTAAAACTGGCAAGGAATCAGCTGAAAATCTGATTTCTTTAAATATTATTGTCATTCCCGTCAAGTCACCTCACACCTAGATATCAGAGTCAGTGCACACCCTCTGCCTGTCGCACATCCAGTAATATCTCGCTTTCCAGAAATCTTAGGGTTCCCTGCTGCGTTACACTCATCATCACTTATTATCACTCTCTCAATAGAAACAGTTGCTATGGAAGCTGGTGACTCAGAACTCATAGGAATATTAGGGAATGATATTCTAGCCACTGACACTGTCATGCCTAAGTATGGATAATACTTCATAGCGAGATCTCGCTTATTGAACCCAAACAAAAAGAAGGAATTTTCAATTAAAAGCATTCAAAAGTGTTCAATCTCAGCGAGGGCATGTGGAATGAAGTAAGGGAAAAAAACAGCCATGATTCACATCATAAGTCAGGCTATATTGCACCAGCTTGCCAGCTCTGTGCACTGTGACTGAACTGAAGCTTACTTATACAGGCAAAAAGTATTCCTTTTTTGATATTTAAACATTACAAAATTCAGTGTCCTTCAAAACAGCTAAAGCCTATTCAACATTAAAGACTTTAGAAAAATGTGAAATGAAACCAAGGACTCGTGAGGTGGTTAGTTACATCTGATTGTGCTAAATTACCACAGTGACCCCTAGTGTTTTGTTTTAAAACTTCATCAGCTGGAACAAGGTCAAAAACATTCTCTGAAGAGAACTCATTTTTCTTTCTTTAATCCTCAGGCGCTCAAAGCCGGCAGAGCAGAAAGAGAGCTGTGACCACCCATTCGGTCTTCACCGCTGACAGTACGCTCAGCTCTGATGCAGGAGTAAAAGACAGCGACAAGAGACCAGCACAGAACCCAACCATGCTGTTTATATGGGTCAGCTGACACAGACAAGCAGGCCCATGTCGGTAAGGTCAGGAAGTCGACACAATCTGGCTCAGCAGTGGATACACATACAGATATATCACAGTCACGTCGTATCAAAAAGATATTTACGTACAAAACTAGTGTGGAGGCCATGTGAAGCTCGAAATGCGGTAAAGAGTGGCTGCGTGGAGCTTTGCTGAACGGGCTCCTCGGTCACCAGCATCAATGGACAACAGTTTGCACACCATGAACTAACCCTGCAATTTGAGAAGGATACGTTTGTTCGTTTTTTTACTTTGATAAACAGACAGCACCATGGTTCTGCCTCCACCTGACAAGCGGCATGTGTGTTTAACCACCATTGTGATCATGACCAGCATGGCCTTCATGGATGCCTACCTTGTGGAGCAGAACCAGGGCCCGCGCAAAATCGGAGTCTGCATTATTGTTTTGGTTGGAGATATTTGCTTTCTTATAGTCTTGCGTTACGTGGCGGTTTGGGTCGGCGCTGAGGTGAGGACTGCGAAGCGTGGCTACGCCATGATCCTCTGGTTCCTCTACATATTTGTTCTGGAGATCAAGCTATACTTTGTCTTCCAGAACTACAAGGCTGACCGTAAAAGCCTGGAGACGGTAGCTCGGAAAGCATTGACTTTGCTGCTGTCGGTTTGCGTTCCTGGACTCTACCTAGTCCTGGTTGCACTCGACAGCATGGAGTATGTAAGAACCTTCCGGAAGAAGGAAGACATGCGGGGTCGCCTTTTTTGGGTGGCACTTGACCTTTTGGATGTCCTGGATATCCAGGCTAACCTTTGGGAGCCACAAAGGACAGGTCTGCCCATCTGGGCCGAGGGTCTGATGTTCTTCTACTGCTACATCCTGTTGCTTATCCTGCCTTGCGTTTCTCTGAGTGAGATCAGCGTGCAGGGCGAGCACGTGTCGCCTCAGAAGATGATGCTCTACCCGGTCCTCAGTTTGGTGACCATTAATATTGTCACCATCCTCATCAGAGGCGTCAACATGGTGCTGTTTCAAGACAGCAGAGTCTCGACCATCTTCATAGGGAAGAACGTTGTTGCCATTGCCACTAAGGCCTGCACCTTTCTGGAGTACCGAAGACAAGTTAAGGAGTTCCCCCTGCAAGATCCAGCCGGGATTGCCATGGAGATACAGCAGAACTCTGTGCCACACAATCAAACTCTACCAAACGCCACAACCACCCTCCCAGAAGAGCCCTCACCGGCCCGTGAGGTCATCGACACGTGACCAGAGCTGACAAATCTGTTAATGTTAAGGGGGAAGGAAGACAACCTTAGTGAGATCAGACTGGGACATGATGAAGTATCCTTCTGGTCCCTTTACTACTGAGCAAGGAGCCCTAAGATTACGATTTTGAAGAATTTTTGAAGTCCTACTCATCTAAGCGGAGTGTTCAAAGGCCATTAATGCTCAGATGCACAAATGGAGGCTCACAAAATCCTGATTTTAAACCAGATTTTGTAATTTCAAGCAGCTGTTTTGTGATGTTAGATATGGGATGTTTTTTAAAGAGATTTGTGTTATGGTGGCTCTCATTGCTCTCCACATGGTATCCGCACAGATTTCTGTAGAATCTGAATGCTCCTCATTTTCAAGTTCAAAGTTGCCTTGCCCCTTGTGTGTTAATTTATGAAATATTTTGGGTAGTTTGAATATGCTTTCAGCTATAAATGAGTGTCCACTTCTCTCAGATCACCATGTTTAAATGGATTTCATACAATTTTGAAGATTCCCTCCCGAAAATAAGTGCATAAAAAGTGAGGAAATCCAGGCTAGGCTTGCTGACGAGCAGAAAATGAGAAACCAAGCGTACTAAGTTTAGTCCACTCCTCCTACCATAATCTGTAAACAGATCCGAGGCAAGAAGTGAACTTTAAGTGCACTTCAAAATTATGTTTTAAAGAATTATGTAAGTTGAAGATGAAAATGATTTTTTGCGTGTTAAGAAGTGAGCATGTTTTAAAGTGAAACATCTCCCACAGGATTCTTTCCTAGGGATTAAAATGGGAACTAGAAACTTTTAATTTGCCAAAATGAATTTTCAGTCTTTATGAGTTTTGTACGTCTGTATAGAGAGAATGGAAGACAGAACGAAAGAGAGCTCATTTAAAAAACTGATGCTATTGGATGGTAATACATAGATAAATATACAATACAGTTGTTTTTAAAGAGATAATTGTACTATTATTATTATTATTATTATTATTATTATTATTAATTATTATTAGTATCTTGTTTCTTTTCTTTTAGCTGTGACATTTTAAATGTTGCAAAATGTAATAAAACCTCCATAATCTCGAAACTGTGGTGTGTTGGACATTGATGGCAGCAAATGCAGATCCAGCTAACATTGAGCGTCAAGGTAATCAAAGTCATTTAAACTGGCAAACACAAAAATGCATAGCATTCACTCCCACACCCAGACAACAATTGTGCCAGAACCGCTGAGAACTGGCAGGATTGGCTGATTCCACATGAGCTTCGAGACGCAGTTCCACTTGGTGAGAATGGGGTGCAGAAAGCAATTTGGCTACCGCTGATTGGCTCTGGCTGCCATGTAGGCCAGCTGTAGGGAGTGATAAATTACAGTTCCTGTGATCCTCAGCCCTCTCATCCATCTCACCGTTATAGAGTTTCTATAGGCTTCCTCACCACGAGGCCTGAGCAGCGGGAAGATTTCCTGTACCACTATTCTCAGTCCTAACAGAGATGCTGGCGCATTCCATAAGAGCCATAAATTGTTTCTCAGCACTCCTGAAGTGACACGTAGACACTTTTGACACCTGGAGATAAATGTTGAACTGTGTGAGTCAATCACTTTCTGCTGAAATGTATTATCCCCAACAAACAGCCTATAAATTACTTCTTGGAGGCTGAATACATAACCAGCCACGCAGGATTCATGAGAATAGTTTTTAACAACTCCTCCTGGCGCTACTTGCCAGACTTGACCTTTGTAAAGCCATTTTGAAAGGTAAAGGAAATAAACACTGAAAAATTCCAACAAATGACCTGAAGCAGCGATTCAGCTGTCACAGAGATTTCCTCATACTTCAAGCCTCTCCAATCAGTTGATTAATCGCCTGCTAGCTCGGGGCTAATGAGGTCATGAGGGTGTATTTAACCATGGCCCTATTTAATTTTCTGCTGTCAGAACATTAAAATTTCCATTTTAAGCACATCATAATTCGGCTTGGCGATAAATTACTAATATCATCATGGGAGGTCCTATCTCCTCTGACACACAGCTCAATTTACCAGCTTGGTTCACTTCATGGTACCTTTACAGCATCTCAAAAAATCTATTCATCCAGATAATGTAATCTAGTGCTATCAAACAAATGGGAAACTTGTTACAAGTGTGTTTTCTAACCTGTGTTAGGCTAAATACTAAATCTTGTAGGCATCTTTAAAATCTGCATAGGCAACGTATGGCATATTTCTTTCTAATGCATCATTGGGTGATATCTGCACGGCTTCAGAAGAAGAATAAAATGGTCGACAAAAAGAAGTTAAAAATGCTTTACAGTAATTTTTATATCTTGTCTTCATTGGACAGCTTTATGTTTATGGTTTTAATAATCATTTCATGCGCAATTAGCAAACAGCGCCAAAAAAATAATGACCTACATAAGGCCATTTTATTAATAAGTCAAAATGTCAAAAAAACCCGCAGTGTTATGTTTACAGCTGTGTATGAATGAATTGGCAAACTTTAGAGTGGTATATATTTAAATATATTTGAAATTTGGGAGGCTTGTATTGAAACTGATTGTAAATTTTAAAGCTTTTTAAGTTTGCTTTATAAATAGTAATGCTATTTAACATCTGAACTGAAGCTAATCATCTAATATACTGAAAAAATGAATTCGAACTCAAAAAGATATTCACATTGCATCACTTTTTTTTTTAAGTAGAAGCATTTAAACTGTTGACAAAAAAAGTAATTTTAATCTATTATGTCAGCTCATATGTGCATCTCATTAAGCCATTTGAAAATTGTTCAGACAGTCATGCAAATAGTTTTCAGGTGTTTATTCAAATTATGAAGAGACCAACAAACACATCATGCATTTTCCTCATTCAAAGATCATGTAAAAGAAAGAAAAAACATCTTTATCTACATACAATATTTGTGTCAAGCGTTTTTTCAAAGGGACAGATTACCCCCCCCCAAAAAATAAAGTTTTCATAATTCACTTACCATCATGCCATTTTAAAACCAAATGATTTACTTTCTTGTTGGTAAAAAACAGGTGGGACATTGTGCTGAATACCACTTTATGCGTCTCAGGCAGAAAAGAAAATCATACAGGATTAAAATGCATGAGTATAGTTGACAGAATTTTTGTTTTTCTTTGAACTAACCCTTTAACTTGGTCACATTATCTTTGATGATGTTTTTCTCCCACATGAAATGTAATATTTTTCAATGTATTTTATATATATATACACAATTACATAAGCATTCTCTAATTCTATCTAATTACTTAGAATTAACTACTAAGAGTTTCTGCATATAGGAATTGAGCCATTTCTGTCTTTCCATTGCTGTCAGAAGCTTACTCTTCTCTCTAAATGCAGCGTCATCTGCCACCACTATGTTTCTCTTCTGTTGGTGACCCACCCGTGAAGGCCAGTTGCCCGGCCAACCCTTCACTAGCTCCTCCTCCATCTGTGACTGACTGAGGGGAAGCCAATCATCCTCCATCAGCTGTTCTGTCCCAGCCTTTGCTGCACCAAAATCTGGGGCGGTCAGCATCTGAATGCTCCAGTCACGGAGAGAGATGGAGGGGTACAAAACCTCCCATTGTTCACCTTTGGAGTCCTCTTGACCAATAGCAGGCAAGTTACTATTTAGGAGAAAGAGAAGTATCAGAAATTTGACTAGGGAACAATAGAAAGCTACTGTAAAAAAAAAAAGTGTATGAAATGATACACTATCATAGACAATGAAACCATGCTTTATAACTTCCTGTTACGAAGCTGTTGTATAAAAATATATTTTTGCATCCATAACTGGAGTTCCACTGACGATCTGCCAAATGTATTTATTTATGGGACCCTATAAATTCTCTTTCAAAAAATCATTATAATGAACAGGAAATTGAAAATATATTTATTTTTAAGGTTTCCATAGCAGAACCTCTGGTACTTAAGGCAAATTTGTTCTCTGTGGGGAAAAAAAATATTTTGTGTGTAGCTCAAATGGAGTTATATGCTTTGAATTTTGCGAATTTAACAGTTAGTTGCTAACAAACCATCTCTTCCATCCCATAATTACACAGAATACAATTAACTACAGACCGGTCATGCGTGCAAAGTTTGGTTTTTCACCAAAGGGATACATAGCTGTTCGAAGAATAACAACAAAATCAGTAATAATAAAATGAGCAGTTATACCTCCTTTGCAGAGGTCGAAGCTGAGGCTGGGGAAAAGCTGATGTTGTCAGTGTCACACTCATCAGGACTAAGAACAGTAGGGCAGGACGAAGATGCAAAGGTAAAGCCATCATCTACAGATAAATATGTTAGCCAAGATTTAATATTAGTCAAATATTTCTGCACCGTTGTGAGTAGTAGAGAAAATACATGCGCAACATTCAAAATGTATATTGAATGTAATGTACTCAGATATGAGAAACATGAGGAATGCTGACTATTGCTGGAAGATAGTTCTGACTACAGGCCACTTTGAAATTAAACTCATATATCAGCCAATCAGAAGTATATTTCAAATGCCTATATAAATTATTCACTCATTATACATTATACAGCAGTGTTTTAGAACAGACTAAAAAGGGACATATTAATAACTGTCTTTTTTTATATTTTTAAAATACAAGACAGTTTGGTTGATTTATCATGAAATTCCGATGTCAGTGAAAAGTATTTTCTGCTTTATCGGTTATCTATCATATTTGAAAATTTTGAAAACATTATACTAAATAAATAAATATATATAAACATTATATTTAAATAATCTGGTCCTTTTAAAATGCCCAAAAAACCTCCTAGAGAAAAAAAATCTTTTTTAAACATCTGCCACCAATTTTTGTTAAAATCAATATAAATGCAAATATATTTAAATAATTTTAGTGCACTACATTTTGGAATTAGTTAAAAGTAATATATTATTATTAAATTAGCATGCATTATTTAATAAGGAACCAGTATTTTAATGTATATTTATGTGTTCATTTTATTTCAGTATATTATAATTTGCAATTATAGTCAAACTAATATTTAAATTGATGGTACCTTTGTGAAGTAGCTCTTCCTCTTGGCTGTGGTTTGCTGTGAAGTTGTGAGTCAAAAATCCAATCAGTCTTGTGTGACTCCAAGCTGGTTTGCAAATCTTCCATGCAAAAAGGTTTGTGATTGTCCAATGTTTCTGTCTAACACTCTAGGTAGTGTTTAATTGTTGAGAAGTTGCCTATGGTACCTCTTTGTATGTATTGCTTTATCAACTTCTCAGTTTGTAGCTCTAGCCCAAACTCTGTTGTTCATTGTCAGGTGCCAGTGAGAATATATACACGCTTTGCTTGTGTGGGATTATATATACCTCTCTTTTAGTCAGAAGTTGTAGGGGGAAACAGAAAAGATAAAAAGGCATGTGTCATTCTTGAAACGGAAACAGAGAAGGCCACACCCCTGACTGTCCTGTTTGGATGGAGCCTTAAAATAGGGGAAAGAATCAGAGAAAAGACAACTGTTTGGACGTCAGAGCACCTAATGATGTCTCATAACAAAGGAAAAAGATAAATCTGGAAAGTGCCGCATGATCACAAAATCATGATCAAAAATACATATTCTAGCTTTTCCGTACTATGGCGTATAATGTCCTCGACTCAAACGCGTGAGCTACCTGTCGCTGGGCGTAACCTATAGGATCATACGTTAAGAGAAGGGTCTGTAATGAGGATCCTCAACCGAATTTGAAGTGACGTGTTTTCCGTCCTCGGGCAGCCTACGCACACGTTTGGATTCTAGGCCAAGCAAGACGTCACTCTCATTAAATTTGAAAGGTCCTGTCAAACGCGCTGAAACCCCCACAAGACAATTTGTGGCATTTTACGCAACCGCAGGTAGGCTTTTGCTTCTGAACCACTCCACACAATCTGACAACTGCTAAAACGCTCATGCGCGATTGCGTTTTTTTTAATGTACAAGGAACACCTTGTTTTCTAACGGAAATGTGTGTTTGTTAGCTATATATTTCCTGGTTATTTAATACAAACATTAATTACGCATTCATTCAATCTATAGGCGACATCCGGCAAACGAAAACAGTCATTTTCATTCAGCACAGGAAGGCTTGTTACCGAAGCGGACTTTAGCGAGGTCTCATTTAAAATAATGGGCAGCGGTTGTGAGTGCAAGGTTCAGACGAGCAGGTCCTGACAGTCATTATAGAGGACATGAGTGGAGGGACAAGAATGAAAGCGTCGGAGGAAAGAATCAGGGCGTGAGGCAGACGAGGTCCAGGGATTCGGCAGCGAGAGGCTGAGGAGATGATCTGAAGCGCTTGCTAAACATTTGCCTCAACTTTGGTTATAATCCATAGATCTGCAAGTTTTACCACCGTTAGGCGCGAATGTGAGTCATAAGTGTTTTTTACACGAGCTAGCAGTCTCTCTTCTCTCTTTTCACTCACCTCCTGGTCTTTCATATCCTCATCTAAACCTAGGCATTTTTTTGTGCTCGCAAACTGTGAAAGATCTCAGACTTTACTTAAAGATCCTCTGCTGATCTTCTGGAGAGACATTTTTTGGAGAGGTGATTCTTAAAGTAAACTGCTTTAAGATTCAAACAGTCTGTAAGACATGAAATGTCTCTAGGAGTGAAAAATGAACGCTAAAGTAATCCCAAGCTAAAACTATGAAAGTGAAGGAAGTGGATAGGCCATGCATGTTCTCAATATATATATATATATATATATATATATATATATATATATATATATATATATATATATATATATAAGGATTTTTGACTCCAGCAAAGAACTTCACAGTAACCCACAGCCAAGAGGAAGAGCTCGTATGGTCACCAAAATATACTAATATGAAATAAGACTAATTGCGGCCATGTTGACCCTTGACCCTTTGAGATAAAATGAATTTGCAGTGTATAGTTCGTTCTAAAAGTCTAAAACTGCCTGTTATATATATATGGGTGTGATGTTAAGCAAATAAATTTTCATTTAAATCCTACAGAAAATAATTTATATAATAAACTTTAATTAATAATGCCATGTTTAATCCAAACGCTTTATTTGCAAGGTAATCTTAACTGATATGAATTCAGGTTTTATGGTAAGAAAACATTACATATTTAGTATAGTGTGCTAAACAGCCATATGACACAATAATGCCTTACAATAGTTTTCATTAAAGTACCATAATTATGCTTACTTTCGAATGGAATTCCCCCTGAGAATTCACATGATGTCACTTCCTCTTATTTCACTTAAAAGACACTACTCTGTTGGCAATTAATCTAGTATGGCTGGGGGGAAAAAGATCGTAGAACAGTAAGCATCATTTAAGAATAAAGTCTACATGCTATGTAGAAAATGACTTCACTTTCAAATATTTAAAAAAGCACATCACATACTGTAAAATTACAAACAGAGCTGGTTTCTAATGTGAATCAATAGGTGTAAGCTTCAAAAGCAGCGTATTTTGTGTTTAGCATACCATCAGAATCAAAGCGTCCTGTGACTTTCGTGGAATGACACTGCATTCACGGATTTAGGGATGCATTAATAAAATCACATCTGAAAGGGAATAGCAGCATGACATCACACATTTGCATCATACACCTCTGCAATCATCTCTTGTATTACAGTCTCATTATTACCCCGCGGCATTCCTCTATCATTGATATGCAATAAACAGAGCCGAGCCTGTCTGCCTCCAGAGAGGTCCCAATACCCAGAATTCCAGTGATTGTAACAGCGCAAATATCCTTCCCACACGTGTCAGTCCGTAGCTAAAGCTTTGGTTCTCTCTTAAATCTGACAGGTAAAACGCCTCCTCTTATTTTTTTGTTCATGCACAAACAAGATGGATGCTATTGTTAAATCTCTTGTACTAACTAATATGAGGGTTTCTTTAAATAACTGTCTGTGGGCAGTGTTGTTCTGAATCACATTTAGATTTTCAAGGTAGCAGCTTGAAGAGTTACTGGAGAACCTTAAATTTTCTCTTATACAACAGTTTCAGCTACATTATGTGGTATGATGAGTCTGCCTGTTACATTTTTCACTGTTATAAGTATAGTAATTATAAGTAATTATTATAGTAATTATAAGTAATTGGATTACCATTTTATTGATAATTTTATCTTATTGGTTTGCTTTGATTTGTCTAGAAAGAAACACCCAATAACACATATATATCCCAAATGATGACGCACCATATATAATGTAAAATGTGTTTATTACCAGAATATATTTTTTAATATAACATCAATCTTTGATTTGGCGAAGTGTTGTGCTCACTGGTACAGATACATATGCATTCATGCTGCTTAAAATAATGTGCCATAAAACCAGAGCTTATGCCTAATCTATTGTGTACATTGTAAAGCAGCAACAGTGACCCAAATATGAATAAAATATAACACAGAGAGCATATCCGCATGGCAGTATATGATAGTAAAGCAATGCAGGTGCATAACCAGTTCAAGGTTTGTAAAGGTGCATTGCTTAAAGAAATGTATAAATGAAGAAATATGCACCGAAACAAGGCATGAGTCACAATCTGCTGAGCCCTGAGATGTGAAAAGATCTCCATAGCTAGAAAGATGAAGTTTCATTTGTAAATCGTGAAACTTTCAAGGACTGTATAATGCTTGGGAACAACAGATCTGCTGAAATAAAGGCTAACTAAGGTGAAGGATGTATCCGTTGTGTGCACAGATGTACTTGAGTCTCAAAAAATGATTTCTTTCTTTCTTTCTTTCTTTTTTTTTTAATAATGCAGGGGTTTCTAGGAGAAAAAAAATATTAGATCGTTTCAAAAACAGATTTCGAATTCCAGTCCTGGTCCTTTCCAGCGCATGTTTTAAAGCAAATGCCATCCAGCTTGTAAGCCAGTTTTTGTATTCGTATAATTTCCCTGGGCAAATCTGCTATGTGTTTAAGCATCGTAATATCAGCTTACATTCTTGTGCATCACTTACATTCTTTCGTAAATTAAAGTTTTCCATCCAAGCAGCTCGAACCCTCAGCTAAAGACCCACCTACCACTGACACACACACACACACACATACAAACTCATTAGTTCATATCAAACTCTCTTCAGGAGCTGGCGTAGATGGCGTCTGATCCACAGACTCTGGCCAGCGACCGTGGCGGTAGACGAAATAATATTCCTTGCGTGGCTCACTGTGGTGCAAAGTGGATTTGATGGTGAGAGGAAACTCCTCGGGAGCCAAAGGCTTGTAATGGCCATCCACCAGAACGCTTAGGCAATAAGACTCGGGATCCAGCACCTCAAACTTCTCTGCACACTGATTGCACAGGTCCTGAGCGGTAGTGTTGGGACGCAATCCCAAGGTCTTGGTGTTGGATCCAGCCTCCAGGAAGGACACGTTAACAAAGTCCTGACATGACGGTGGAACAACATAAAGAAGAATGAATTTACAGTCGACTGGCCAATGGTTTTCTAAGACATGTTGCGGTCTTAATACCTGTACAGAGGAGCGTGATGCTCTGGCTTTGTTTAGGGTACGGCGGCGCTCCCATCGATGGATGGAGTCTTGGATCTCCAAACTCAGCTGTCTGGTCACAGCTTGTTTATCAAAATTTTTGATGTGCTCCAGAGCACCATAAGTGGTGGTGAGATAGTACGAACCTAGAAGAATATAGATACGTAAGGGTTGTAACAGTCACTTTGATTTCTGGCTGATGTTCAGCTATGATAATCTAAACAAAGAGTGAAAAACATTGTGCTGTCAAACAATTAATTGCGATTAATCGCATCAAAAAAGTTTTTGTTTACCAAATGGATGTATGCTTTGTATAATTATTTACATGTATACACATTTACATTGTTATATTTTATATTCTATATAGAACATGCGTGTGTCTGTATTTATTTATTTTTAAAATAACATGCACAGTACACTAAAACTTTTATTTTGAATGTGATTAATCATTTAAAATATTACAATTATTTTCAATCAAGCGTAAAGTTAAATTACAAACAATAAAATGCAAAATATTATTAAATTTTATGTATTTATGCTTTTAAAACAATTATGTAGAAACAATTTTCACTCAATTAATTATAAAGAAACGGCAAGTAATGCATAAAAAACATGACATTTTTGAGTAGTAAGACTTTAAAAAATTTTCTCCAGTAATCTTTGTTTTATTTATAACTTTTTGGATTTTTTTGCTTTTTTTATATATTAAGTACTATGTCAGATTATCCCAAATAAATAAATGAATATCCTCAGTGTATAGTGTATTCTTTTTAATACAATGCATCATTTGAGATGTAGTTATCAATAAGCAATCTATCCATTATTTACACAATCACTGTGTGGCTCTTGTACATTCACTATATGACGTGTGTGTGCGTTCGTGTGTGTGTGTGTGTGTGTGTGTGTGTGTGTGTGTCTCACCCTCTCCGAGCTGCAGAGCCGGATCCATTAGCTCCATCATGTACTCCACATCCAGCAACAGAGCGGTGATGTTACAGCGAGCCAAGACGTACATCAGCACAGGCAGGAAATCATCAGCCCCGTGAGCCTTTCCTGTTACATAACAATCAGGAAATAATCAAAATACATTCATTAATAAAATACCAAAACATATCGCATCAATAATACAAGCTCAGAGCAAGTTATTTCCAAAGTGCGTGGCGATTGCTATGAGAATTAAAATGCGCATTGTGGATAATGCTGCTTGCAGGAGACAGATCGATATGTTGACCACCAACACGACACATTCGCAGATTCATGTTTAGTCAGTTGCACTCCCCGTATTTTATTTGTATGTAGAACAAGAAAAATATGCTGGACAGAAATGCACCCTGGACTGCGTCTGGACTCCCGCCAATACAATACAATCCAGAATATGCTGAGAGAGCTGTGCTGTATGCTATAAGCGTCACAAGACTGACATTATGCTGTATACGCAATAAGGCCAAATCATTTAAAAACTTAATGTTTAGATTTGGATCTTTGACAATGTGAATCATTTTAGACGAATACAAAAACATATGTTGGATGTAAAAGCTGACTTGTGTCTGTATACCCATGTCCATTACTTATCAAATATAAACAACCACAAACTAGCATCTGGCTCATTTAAATTTTGAAAAACAACAATTGCAGCCGTGAATATGAAAGATGAAGTCTGTAGCAAATTCAGCCTGTACCTGTCGCTGGCAGTCTATGTTTTTGCGCTAGCTTTATCACCGGTGCAGTGAAGTAGACTGTAAATAAAATAGCTGTCAATTTGTTGGCCAAACTGGAAAACTAATTCACCCTCGGATCCCTCAGGAATTTTTTTTTTTAATAGGTTTTTAGAGAAGCGGCTGTTGATTTCGGGGTAAAATAAGGTCCGTGGCTTACGTTAGCTGAAGAGATTTTCTCGTCTTTAAGCACACAGATTCTGGTCCTTGTGCAGTCTATAGTTAGTAGCTTGTCGTCAGCTTGTGTTTTTTAAATTGCACAACTGTTTCAAAATTCACATCTGTGCATGTGCAACGTTGTAAAACGAAAACAGGAAAGTCTCTGTAATATTAACCACAGCCTATGTTTCGCTCATAAAGTAATCCATTATTTTTAAAAGAAGATATGGCGGAAAAAGCAGAATTGCTCTATTATCATTTGCAATACCTGTTTGCGTTCAAGTAACTAAATGTTTTCTGTGATAATACAAACTCTAGCGCACAACCGCAAATGTAACTTGTCAGCAGTATATAGCTTTCAAAGAATGATTCATTGGGATTTCATTTGCTTCGATGTTCGTTTCCAAACCGTGCTATGCATTGAAATGAAGTAGCAATGCAATTTTAAAACAAAATTGCATTGCAACGCGTTGCATTTTAATCTTGGTAATTCAGAGGCGATGTAGTGTTCTCTGTGCAAGTTAATTGTCCCATTAGATGTACTTTTCATTACTTCAGCATTACATTCCCACAGGAAACCTATAGTCCTTTTATTATGGGTCCAAATATAGCACCTGCAGGGTAATAAAGTAAGGTTTGTTTAAGATAATGGCATCAACAAAAGGAGGGCAATGAAATCTATACAGAACCAAAATTTGTTCTTAACTTACACAGTTGACAAATCTGTAAACCCATTGGGAATATCTGTAGTTCAGTTAAACCTGAGTTTAATTGGTAGATTAAAAAGATTTAATGAAACAATGCAAAATGTCAGTGTTGATCACACTGAAAATCTTTTTCTATAAAATGTGTTTTATAAGAGTTTGTGAAACAGAAGTTTGTTAAATGAGCCATACCCTAAACGACAGAGATTGTTTTGGACTTCAGAAAAGGGTTGCCGATGCCCATGAGGCCGTTGCCCAACCATTGCTTAAGATTGCGGTTTGGAAGTTGTAATAGAGGAAATGGATCTCATTTGTGACTGTTGTTTGGGGTGAACAACACTTGAATAATAGCTCCGAATCTGCAAGCATTGCTCGTCTGGGCTAATCTCAGTGCTCATGAATAACTATTAAAGAAAGCACTGAAACAAGAATGGTGTGCATGGAAGGATAAAAAAGGAATATAGTAGATCGGTGGCTCTTAACTGATGTGTAGCAACCCAAAGGTGGGTCGTGATAGCAGGAAAAAAACAACATTAAATACAAAGCGCAACTGAATAATTGCGCATTGTTGGAAAAATTGTAAGGTTACAGAGAATGTGAAATGTCTCTGTCATTCATCTATCACTTGGTATAGAAGGAGTCAGTTAAACAGTCGCCCTCAGTCTCAAAACCATAACCAAAACTATGCAAGATAAAATATGTCAGAGTACATTAATTCTGGCTTGCAGCAATGTCATGCCTTGTGCCAACCACATTGTGCTGTGAATTATTAACTGTTGTTCAGCCATTCATAAACCATTCAAATTAAATAGTGGTAGGCCTGAACAATTCGTGATAATGCTATTAATACTTTTAGCGGTTGCATATTAGGTTTTAGCCTTATAGGGTCAGCCCTTGCTGTCCAGTGTACAAATCTCGATCTTGAAGCCTGGTGAAAACTACTGTAATAACACATACATTTCACTTTCATCTTAAGCCTAGAAATCCGCCTGAATTTCATAATGATAAAATGACAAAGGATGTGCTATACTGTACTGTATAAATGAAATCCTGCAGATCCAAAAAAACGTCATTATATTACAAAGTTTATCCACAACAAGTATTTCTACAAACTCTTTCTCATTGTGACTGAAATGGTGCGTCAAGACTTTAACGAAAGTGACAGGAAGTTCGTCATTTTAACTGAAATAGATATGGTCAGATACGCTCCTGCATTTCACACGCAAAAAAGTGATCGCTTAAAATGTAGATGAAGATTAACTCAAATTTTGTTCCATATTTACACAGGACTGCAAGTAATACAAAAAGCCTGACAAATTGTAACTCTATCACTTCATCAGATCGGAGTGCCCGGTTTGCAGAACTACAAAGAAAATATTTCGGTCAGTGGTGGTCTTACTTTGTCGTTTTGCATGCAGAATAGTATAGAGCTTTAAAAGTTAATATTATGATAAATACTATGCATGTCCAGTTCTGTAAACAGCTCTCTGCACAAACGCTGTCTTCTGCAGCTGTAGCACTTCCTTATACGGAGGCGCTAATGACAACTTTGATGAAATCGGGAGTAATTTTGGGGTGAGGAGGAAAAGGCGGAGTGTAGGTTGGGCACAGAAACATCGTTTAAGTGTTTTCTGTTCCTCCCTATTCAGAGATTGTGCTCTTCCCTCTATATTCTTTGGTACTATTGAGTAATGATCTGAGCTACAGTTCCCAAAAGCATCGTAAACTTAAGCAGATCATAGAAACCATTGGCAGCAGTGATCTTCAAGAATCTTAGGAAGACTTAAAAACATTTCGGGAAATGCAGACTGACTGATGACATTAGATATATAAATATAACTAGATATATTATTTGTTATATAACTACAGATATAATTTGCAAAAGTTTTTTTCAGTTCAATTCAGTTTAATACTAACATCAAGGGATCTAAAATATGAATCCAAGGCATCATAAGTATAGGATCAGCTGTACATTCATCAGGGGGTCTATCTAATGCACAATATTCCAAAAGAAACCCACCTGGAGAGCCTACAGACATGGATTCATAGATGATTTTGCAGGTCTTGAGAAGCAGGTCGATCTTCTTCTGAGGTGAATATTCTTGGTGCAGGTTACCTAGCTTTGTTTGAATTTTATCCATAATGGCCATTTCAGGAACACTGGTGGTGACCCCCAGGTCGGTGGTCGTCGTGCCCTGAACCACCTGCTGGTTTTCTTTTAGTTTCTTTAAATTTCCTGAACGGGAGTGGATATCCTTCAGTCCGTTGTACACAGCCTCTCGTAAGGGTTTCAGGACACTTTTGCATAGTGCTGCTTCAATTATCATCTCTGAAGAAGTAGAAAACAGTTACCAGATACACCATCAGTAACAGATTTTTTATGTATAATTAATGCATAAACATAAATTCCATACCATCTCCAAGATATATATTATTTATCTGTTTTATTTTGTAGTTTTTCATTTATTTATTTAACTTTTAATGGTAGTAATCCATGAGGATATGACTTCAAATACTATATGTCTATAACACTGTGAAAGTCTTGCTAAGACATTAATAATTTTTTAATACTCTGGTGTTACAGAGAAGGAAAAGTAAACACATATCTTGTGTCTCAGTGTATGCGTGTTCATTTTCCTCAGGGGAAAATATGAAATTATTCTTTATAATACACCGAACACTATGGAAGTTAGAAATGCTAGAAGATCACGGTCTTTTTCTCTGAGCATTAAATTTTAAATAAAAAAGTTATCTTGAATTAGTGTGGTCTTGTTAATTCATTATAGTTTTTTTGGGGGGATTAAGCAGCAAAACAGAGAGAAGCTCAATCTTTCCAGATGGTCTATTAAAGCTTAATATGTAAGATGGTGGCAACAATCTTCTGCTTGAATGGTGCTTTGCTTAGATGATTTTAGCATTGCAAGTAATTACATCAACTATACAAAAAGTCACTATTGGTTTTGTTCTCACCTTTTTAATACAAACAGGATAAAAAATCATGAATACACTAAAATGAAAACGAAACCTCTAAAATGCATGTAAAAGATTTATATGCTCGCTTATTGTTCAAACATGCTATTTTGCCTTTGAATAATTGTTTATGATTACGTCATAGATCCAGCCAGACAGAAATAAACCAGCTTATGGCAATATCTAGCACACAAGAATTTAATCAAAGCATTGTGGCTATGCACGATATATAGCAAATAATTTAGTATATTTAATAAAAGAGGAACAGTGGATTCCCCCCTGGCTACAACTTCCATTTGGATTTTGTACCAATTTTCCCAGATTCTATGGTTTGTTCTCTAGAATATTTTGTTTTATTAACAAATTTTTGGGGGATAATTGTAATATTCCCTTTAATAAAATTTGCTTGGAAATGGAATGGAAATGTACTCACGTCAGAAGCCAAACGTCTAAAATGTTTCATAATGGGTGTTTACATACTGAAAAGGCTAATTTGACAATAAATACAATGCAAAGGTCAATTACCCAGTTTCTCTTCAGAGTATCCAGCTGCTTCCTGAAGGTTTTGTAGCTCTGCACTCTGGATCAGATAGCTTTTCAGTTGGGTTATCATCTGCCTGATCTCTTGGAGCATCTCTGTGCTGGAGGTGTGTTTCCGCATGGTGTCCAAAGTAAAAGCTCGATAATCCTTAACAAGGTTCCCAAAGTATGTGTTTCCATCCCGGGACAGTTCGACAATGCGCTTCTGCAGCTTACGGTCTGCGTTCATAAAACCCGTGAGGACATTGGAGAGGTTTGCCATAGACACCATTGATAGTCGTTGCTTGGCACGGTCTAACATAATTGTTGGGGTCCTCTTAATGACATTACCTGTTGCCACGTTGGTATCCACATCCTCCTCTGTGCTGCTGGTTGAGTAAGAGTCATGGTCTGGTGGAGCTCCACCCTCAGGAGAGTACAGAGAAACATCTGAGACTTTAGGATGACCAGCATTAATGCAGAGCGAGTGGTGGACAGGACCGGGGCTGCTCGAGTTTAAAGGAACATTTGAAGTGGACTCTTGAGGAATTGGCGTGAGTGACTTTACAAAGCTTTGGGGGAATGGCCGGGTCAGATTCTGAGAGAATCGTTTCTTCCTGGGAGGTGCCACTGGAGCATTAGGTCTCTTCGGTTGAGGTTCTACCTCCAGAGTCACCACTGGAGCTCCATTTGTTACCTCGGACTCTTCCACTGGCACTTCCTGAAGTTGCTGAGTCTCTGGGTCCCTAGGCTTGTCCCTTTCTTCCATACTGTCATCTAGACAAATTAGGGATGTTACCGGGACTTGAAGAATATTGTCCTTTGCTTCCTCGGAGGTGCTGGTGTGAACTTCTTGCTGTGTTGCTTCCTCCGAAATGTGCTTTTCAGAGAGCCTCCGTCGGATTGGTATTGGAGGAACTCGATGCGAAGAATTACAAATCTGTTTTTCTTCTTTCCCCTGAGCTGGTTGTACGACAGCTGCCTTTTCATGCTCAGTGCTTTGGGCAGGAGTTCCCTGTCTCTCTTGTTCTCTGTCTGCATGCTCAGAGTCACTTCCTTCCCCTTTCTGGACTGAAGGGGGAGGAGAACCGAGAACTGCCTTAAACTCCCCTTTCGAAGGCTTGACTAATGCATAGTTTTGCGAACAATCAGGTGCACTTGGAGGACGAGGGCGTACAGGAGGTGGCCTTTTGTATTTAGGAGGAGCCTGGACTGGTGTGTTGAGACTCTGGGTCCTCAAAACAGGGGCAGAAGAGGTGGGTGGCAGGCTGTTGCTGCATTCCTCAATAAATATTGGGTTTACATACCAAAGCCGATCACTGCCGATGGAAATCTGGATTTCACAGGAGCTGTTTTGCCGCTGTCTATCCAGAGCACCAGAACTACCTGCAATGTTTTCCGCTTCCTCATGACTATTCAGAGCTGAGTTCCAGAACTCTGTGTTGGCATGAGAAACATGTTCATGTTAGCACATTGCTAAATTAAGCTATGGACTATGTCAGCATTATTTCATCATTCAGATTGCCTGGAAATGACTTTAGAATGCATCACTCAGCTTTAAGAAGCATTACTCACTCATTTTGCCATTTAACTTTGTACAGCATTTCCTATAGATTCTCACAGACATTTTGCAATGTAAAGGAATAACACGTCAAACAGACTGACAAAAAATCTTAAAAGTGGTTTGAAAAAACTTCTCAAATGAGAATGAGTCATAGTAATAATCTTAGCAACCTAATAAAAGGTGTATGAGTAGGAGGTGAAATGCTGAGATCCCATGATCTCAGATGCTACTACTATTTTGGTTTTTGTTGGTATTAATTAGGCTAATTATGGTCGAATTTTACAGTCGTATGAGCAGGCCAACACAAAAATGTGGACACATAGTTCAGCGGAATCCGGCAAAAATGGAACACATCCTACACATGCTCTGTCCCTTGCACATTTGTTTTTCAAATAGTCGCTGGGGTGGTATAGGATACTTACACATGCACATAATGTAACATTCAGTCAGCTGCAGCATTTTCATGGTATTGTACCCTCTATCTGTTCTGCCCACCCCTCTAGCCTAGAGCAGCATGTGAGTCAGGGCTGCTACTGAATAAGAAATCTGTTTAATACGTTTTACTATATTTACCATTGATTTTTCCTGAAAACAATTCAGAAAGGGATAGTCTGCAGACACGAGTGCAACTTAACCCAAACAAAAATGTATCTATTTTTCTGTCTTACCTGATCCTAAAGAAGAGATCACCTCCATGTCCTCATATTTAGCTACCTTTTGAATGACCTGAGGTAACTTCAGGGGAAAAGGAAGGATGTCACTAAACAAAAAAGGTAAATGAAAAGTGTCAGTGTATTCCAAAAAAAAATCTAATACATGTGCATGAAGGTTTATGATTAGTGTTTTTTTTTTATCTTACCGGCTAACACAGTAGAAAGCAACGAGTTTAAAAATGTTCTCAAACACCAGCACAGAGCCTTCAAGGTATAGCACTGCAGCAAATAAAAGAAACAGTGTTAAAGCTAGAAACACATCCGGTCCCCAATGTTACTTTTCAGCCATAATACTTCAGTTTATTGGTGCCACTAGTTTATGATGTTTGTTTGTGTGACTTATTTCCTGGTGACGCAGGAACACAAAAATAGAAGCAGCTCGCTGGACAATTTCTGTAAGGGTGGGAAGGGGGATAATGATGAATGCCAATGTGTAAAAGCATGTCAGACTTTACTTACAGAGTTTATTTCTGACAAAAAAGCTTAAAGGACTTTTCAGCTTTGCCACAGTCAGACAAAAAAAGACTGCTTTGTAAAGATTGCTAAAATGACCACACATGCATTCAGGCACACTCTCAGAGACACCAGGAAATGAAGCTATAAGAGGCCAGTGCAGGACATCCTGTAACTGCAATGCGGGGTTAGGTACAGGAAACCTGTGGCCCGCAGTGTCTACAACCCCCACCAACCCCCCTGCAATACCCTTTCAGGTCTCTTTATACCTCTATACTCACTCTAAAAACATCTATGCGGATGTGATCAGGTATGTATGCAAATTAGTTTGCGCGTGGGCCTGTCTTTGTGGATGTGTTTAGGTCTATATGCAAATGTGTTCATGCGTAGGTTTGTCTCCGGCATAAAGGCATTCTTCGCATAAACTTTCCTAGATCAAGTTGAAAGAACAATCATTTCTCCAAGCAAAATAACTCACAGGACTTTTCTTCCTTTATAGGCAGTTCTTTGACACGGGGCTCCCCCAGCTGGTCAGGAAGACATACTGCCAGCATCATCGTTTTTTGACTTGCATCCCTCCTGACTAAAAAGATCTGCAAAATGTAAATGGTATCATATAAGGGTAAGTGATTAATAACATGAAAATGATAAGGGTATGTTCACACGCAAGTCCCTTTCAAGAAAAGTCTATTTGCTCGGTGACGGCACACTTCAGGCACGAGAAAGCTGAATGAATAAGCTTTTCATTGAAGTATGGTTTGTTAGAATATGACAGTATTTGGCTGAGATAAAAATATTTATAAATCTGCAATCTGAGAAAATCAAAAAATCATCTTTAAAGTTGTCCAAAAATGCATCCTTAGTCCTTAGTCCTTAGAAATGCATATTACTAATTAAAACTTAAGTTTGATATATTTACAGTAGGAAATTTACAAAATATCTTCATGGAACTCGATCTTTAATTAATATCCTTTTGATTTTTGTCATAAATGAAAAATCGTTCATTTTAACCCACACTATTGCAAAAAATATATCCATTTCCATCTACCCCCAGGGCATCCAAGATGTAGGTGACTTTCTTCAATAGAATACAAACAAAGATTTTTAACTCAAACCATTGCAGTCAGTCATATCATGGAATTCAATGGGACTCGCGGCTTTAAGAGTCAAAAAACATACACAGACAAAACCAAACCATGCAGCTCGTGACAAACAGAATGCCTTATGGCAATTTGCAATTAATATATAAATACTGTTCAGTTTCTTGCACAGACCAATTATTTCATGTCTTTAGACCTTGACGTATTGTCACAAGCTGCATGGTTTAATTTGGTTTTGTTTATGTATGTTTTTTTAACTCTAAAAACCATGATTCCCATTGACTTTCGTTATACGGCTTAATTTATTTTCTACTGTAGAAACAAAGTTAACTACATCTTGAATGCCCTGAGGGTAAGCAGATAAGCAGATTTTCATTTTTGGGCGAACTATCCCTTCAAGGCTGGTTTTGTGGTCCAGGATCAAATATAGCTACTGTACACAAACCAAAAAAGCTGTTCTCTTGCAAGATGCTCAAAAAACATTCAAGCACGGCACATCGGTTAAAATTGTATTTGATTGCCTGTTAAATAAATAATGAACTTCTCACCCCAGGAAACTCCTTGCTCAGTATATGCATGGCTCTTTCATGCTTCATTCCCAGCTGAAGCCACACTGGGCACGTCTTAATCAGTTTCTCCAGGATGCTGATACCAGGAGGAATAGCTTTATTGGTTTTGCTAATTGGAGACGTAGGGACTGGTGGTTTTGGAACTACCGGTGGAGGTGGTCTGGGTTGAGGTGGAGAAGAGGGTCTTACGCTGGGAGGTGGAGGTGGTCTAGGCAGAGCAGTGGAGGAGCTCTTAGGAAGAGCTGAGGGCAGTTGTGCTGGGAGGGGTGGCTTTGGGACCTGGGGAGACATGGGCTTCTGGGGAGGAGATGGGGATGGTTTGGAGTTAAGCTGAGGTGAGGAAGGTCGTACACATGAGATTGAGGGTGTAATGGGAAGGGGATTGGAGGTGGGGGCAGGGGATGGGTTGTCAGATATATCAACCAATGGGAAGGTTGGTGTAGAAGTCAAGGAAGAAGGAGGACTTAGAGGAAGAGGAGAGGTTTGTGGATGGAAAGATGTCTGGATGGGTGAAGATATTGTCGGGGAAGAGGGTTTGGAGAGGCTTGAAGGCGCTGTGGAAGGGCCAGGGGAGAGCATAGTGCATAATGAGGACAAGCAGTATTTTAGAAAAGAATCCGATGAATGTTTTTTTTTCTATCACCCTGCAGACATAAGAAAGATCATAAAGATCTCAGTTCGACAAAAATGAATATGAACACATAGCAACTCAAGAATGACCACTGCAACATAAACTAAAAAAAAAACAGAAGTCTCTGCCTGTCTATTTTTTCCCTCTAAAACATGAGATCAATGCAGATTATCATGTGATCATAATAAATGTGTCAGTACGGCTAAGTTGTGCAACAGAGAATGTGTCAAGAGTGTTCATGTGAGGATGAAATCAGCCTTGTGTATCATAGCAGCGTTTTTGTTCTCTGTTCTCTCAGCTAAACTGCTGCTTTCTTCCATTCTTCCTTTTTCTTGGCCACCAGGACGTTTCCCTCTTCCAGTTCCCGCTAAAATCTCTCCTTTGCTGTACTGCTGTACTGTGATAATGGAAGTTTATAGCTTGAGCTCATGCTGAAGCCTTACTATTTCAGGCCTAAGCTATCAATATTTTTTGTATGCTTACTGTATATGAACTTGAGAACTCATAAATGAATTCAGTATTTGTCAAGACCTAGTTGATTTTATGGCACTCATTAATGTTCAGTCGACAAAAGTGATATCTGTTACATAAAACGTTAGCATACTTGACAAACGAGACATGGCAACAAGCATGGTGCCATACGTATGTTTTAAAGCACTTAAAATATATAAACCCTAATTGCATATTTGATTGCATATCTGGATCAGAGCTGTCCCTCCCACATATTCAGTTTAGCGGCCTAGTAAAATTAATTTCTTGAGTGAAGGGACATTAGGCTTTTACATTTCGACCTCTCATAGTATTACATTTTTGCAATTTATAGTGATTTATCTTTTTAAGTATAAAAGTAAATACTTCCAGCTTTCCAGATGGTACTGCTTATCCTCCCTTGTAGTGAAACTCTTCCAAGTAAAGTGACCGAATCTTAAATCCCTTTTCTGCACATTGAAAGCAAGCAGTCAAAACTCCTAAGACAGCTACGTTGCGTATGTATATTGAGAACGTGTTTCTGTCTACTTACTCTCAGGATGCTCTGTGTTCTGAGTCCCAACAGCTGTTTTCATCATTCACTCCTCACGCTCAACATTCTTCTCTTGGCGTCACGAATAATCCCTCATAAAATGCTCCAGAACACCGCAAAAGTTATCCTCCATATTCTCACTTCCCGCTTTGTGTTTTTCTCTATGGTGCGTTTCCGAATTATGTATTCTTTTTGCAGACGAGGGTGGGCGAAATCATAAAAAATGCAGAAAAGAGAAACAGAATAGTTCACGTCTCTTTTTCTCCTTTTCTTTCTATACTTCCTGTCAGCGATGTAGTCAGGAAGGGGCTGTCCAGGGTGGTCAGCCAACCCCTCACCACCCCCTACACTCTCTCACACACACACACACACACACACACACACACACACACACTCAGTTGAGCTAAATAAACCTTACACACTAACAGACTACACTCCCCTTCTCTCCTCGTCTCAAATTTATAGTTTAATGCAGCATAAACAATTTCTGCAGATGTGTTTGCCTCAGAAAGAGAGCTGTGAATGCTGAACTCTCCCCCCTCCTCCCCCGTAGAGTCTGAAAGTGTCTGAAGTTAAACAACTCCAGATGCTCAGGAACCCCCGAAAGAACTTCCATAAGGTCTGCATATGCTTAGTTTTACCGTTGGGAGCGAATGGCATGCCATCCACCCCACGCTTTTCTATGCTCCTAATCGTTGGATCCATAATATTTACAAAGAGCCCACATTGATGGAGAACATTAACCTAACACAGCCTGCTCGAGAGCCTTCAGGAGGTGGAACATGTTTGTGATGCTGCCAATGTAATGCAGAAACAAAGGTTTCTGTTTGCATTCGCAGGCAAGTTGTCTAATTTCAAGCGCTTTTAAAACCTAACGGAGCATGAAGTAAGCGCACCGTGAAAATGTAAGTTCAGATCGTGTGCTGTGAAAATAAAAACATGTAGAAAGCTGATGTTTTGCATGACAGATCAATTTGTTTATTGGTCTAGGCTTGTTCTTCACAAGGGTGACTGCAAACCTGTGAGCTTGCCAGCAGATGCTTCCTGTCAGCGAGGTGTGACTTCCACAAGTGAGTGATCTCAAAGAAAAGTCACAATCGTCGTCATGACCCAGGCGCCTCAAGAGTCAGGTCTCTAGATTAGATATTTTCTGTCTCTCACCATATTGAAGCATCTTTAAATCATTGCGGTAATTGAGTCATCGTCGCTTTATAACTGGGTTAAAGAGTGGATGTGTGCCTTTAAAACCCTTAAAGAGTCGTGCAAGCGAGAAAAAGGTGGATTCTTGGGGTGGGAGGGAGATGAAATGGCGGCACTGTTCTGGGTTCAGCTCAAGTGATGACTACGGTGGAATCTTGGAGGAAGGAGGCGGGGTTCTGACTCACTCCTCACATCCAGGAGATTCAGTCACTCTTTCCACTCGGCTCTTACAGCTGCTGCCTGTTCAGCAGAAACATTGCATGAAACTTCCCAAATCACTGTGGCTCTGCGTTCAGACAGGAAGAACACAGCTGTGCTTTCACACACACACTGTAATTCTACATTCAGAAACATACTTCACCCGGTACAGTAAGAACACCTGCTAACATTTCAAGTCAATATTTATTTATATACAGAGTGTTAAAGCGCTTTACAGTATCAATTAGTAAAATAGTGTGTGTCGGTAATGTAACATTAGAAATATAAAATTGTATCGTACTGTATATACTATTTTATTAAAACATTAGTGGCGTTCTGATATCCCTCCATTGGGCTTTTGTTTAGGCCTTTTAAGACAGACAGTTGGTCTCTGAATTGTGGGTTTAATGACTCTTTCTGCGAATTGTTGTAATACATGGCAAGAAGTGACTGTTTTAATGAAAGAGTTATTGAATCATTCATTCAGTCGATTTGTTAAATGCTGACACATTTGCTGTAGTTAAAAGTACCGTCAAAGATTTTTGTATCGCCCCTGTCTCAAATGGTAGACTTGCAGTCACTCGAATATTACTGTGACATAGCCATGATCACAAATGACTCCTGTAAAGCTGCTTGGTGATGATGCGTACTGTAAAAAGCACTCTATAAGTAAATGTAAAAGGAATGAAAGCAGCATTATTTTAAGAAAGTATGAACTCAGTGGCAGTTTAATTGTCAATTTGAATTTGAATACAGGTGCTTAAACTCTTAAACGTTTAATGGGGTTGTAATAATACAAGCTTTGAAAAATAAAAAGCATGTACAATATATTAAATCAGATATTCTCAAGCTTTTCTGTCTTTAAGGCACCTACATTATTTAAGACGACATTCAAAGGCCTTGCAGTATATTTTTTTGTACTTCAATGACAAAGCAGCTCACACATATTTTATTTTTTAATTGTTTTGTTATATATATATATATATATATATATATATATTATTATATATATATATATATATATATATATATATATATATATAACAAAAAAATTCCATGACATTTCCAGGTCTAGAATATACACTTTAAATTACCTTAAACATATAGTTTTTGGTTTTTCATTAAAGATGAGTGTTAATAAGTGCATGCAATAAAACATTAAAAATTAATTTTTATTTTAAATTATTTACTTTTTCATTAAAATCTTGTTTTAATTTATATTTTAACACATTATTCATCTCGTCACGTCTTTGTATTCTTTGTTTTGTGTTTCCACGTGCTCTGTATGCCCTACTTTTCCTTTCAGTTAATTGTATCATTGTCTTCAGGTGTGTCTCGTTAATTTACTCAATTACTTTGTGTATTTATTCCCTGTGTGTTTCAGTTCAGTTTGTCCGATCGTCGTCGTTTGTACGTGTGGTTATTTCCTGTCTGCAGCTATATCGTTTATTTCATGTGCAGCAGATTAAAAAAAACTACGTTATATTCTCGTCTAGCGCTCCTCCTCTCTCAAACCACACCGTGACACATCTTGCATGTTGGTCTTTATTTATAAGTGTAAATGTAAATATTGCGTTTAACGTTAAATTTACTCAACATTAGCATATTGTGTAAAACATCCCAGTTGTGATGTTGGACTAAATATAACTACATGTAATTGTACTTGTTACTTCTGAAGTCATAGGTATCTCTGGAAAAAAAAGGCAGTCCAGAATGTTGGGCTTCTTGATATAAAGTTAAGACAGAAGCAGCCTCTGCTGCTCTTAACCACAGAAAGTAATGTGGTTGGCCAAAGAAGACCACTAAAAACATAGCTAACTAGAAGAGCGTGATGAGAAAAACACAGGCGATGACGAACGGTTTTATAACTCATTGATGAGTCAATATGTATTATCACGCACAAACTTAAGTGAAAATAGTCTAAATTCATATGAATACTGTTACCCAATACTAAACAGTGGTTATTACATAAATCACAGACCTGTCAAGCATGGATTTTTTTTTTCATATATTCTCAAATTGTTAAATGAAGAAAGGTTGTGAAGAAAGCAATGCAGCCACATGGGTTTCAGAATATTTTGAATGAATTATTGAACATTTGAATTAATATGTATATATAATATATTTGCCGGACCAATTGTTAATATTAAATTATGGAAAAGAGGTTTGAATGAATGATTTAATGTCTCACTCATGAATACTTGTTTCCTCACTGGATGAATCAGCGTTTTTGAACGAAACTCGATTCAATCACAGATAGATTCTTTAACATCCACTCGAAACAATGCCTTCCACACAAGCATTATTTGAAGCGTCAGGAAACTTTAGAATTATATATACTGATCGCTACCATAGACGTCAGTGTTTGTATCTTAGCTACTGCGTTTAAATCCAGCATTTCTGTGATTGCTGTTATTTAGAAATGTAAAACTATAACCGTATTTATCCAAGCGCGTGCACTTTTGGACTAAAAGCCCTAATATTATGATGCTGTTCAGTGCAGCTATGAACACAAATAAACCGCAGCAGATGTGGCTGAATATAAATACATGCTTCTACTCTATTTACGGTTTGTTTAGATCAACATTGACTCCCAAAGGTTATCCCAAAGATATTGTTTTTGGACAAATCGTACCAGGGTACTTTAAAATCAAAATTAGAAGTACACAAACAAGACCCTTGGCTAGATTGTAAAGATTGATTCTACTACTGTAAAAATATAAATATTCATATAGTAAACATCAGCAAAAACAGCTCACGGTAGCAAAGGAACATTTCTTTACTGCAGCAATGATGACAGAGACGGCTTAAAAAAGGATAACTCATCAGAAATGTTTTATTTTTCATACTTTATGATCAGGTCTTGCGTAGGCAGAGAATAAGCAGCAATCTTCTTCAGGCCTCCATCTTAGAAATCACTTTTTGTGGCTGGATGTCAGAGCAGTCTAACAGCAACCTCTGCTGGTCACTTGAACACAAAGGACAGGGCCCTTAAAAATGCAAAGTACAACATGAGAAAATTCTGATCTATTGAAAAGATCATTATAAAAATTTAAGTATTAGCTTATTAATATTTTACATGCTGATCTGAACTGTCATATGGACACTCATTTTGTCCAGAGAACATTAGACATGTACTTCCATCAAAAGCATCAAGATAATAATGACAACAATAAAAAGGAACCTATGGCACCAAACATTTTAGTCAGGATTAAACAGTAGCAGCAGATCTTTTCTTTCATACGTTGATGTGTTGATATGTTGACGTTTCATGCTTACATTAATTTTTGGTGGTCCTTTCTGTATTTCTCTTATCGGTGTTTCCTGGCTTGTTTTTCCGCAGCAGCAACTTCACTTGTAATAGTTGTAATCTGGCAAACAAAAAAGTAAATAATCAACAGAAACGTACAAAATGTCAGTGTTAAAAATATACGTTAGCATCGAGGTGTACTGTCCGCCGCTATAGATCGAGTCACAAACACAGTTCATAGTAACTGTACCTCATCATTGACATGATCAATTATTTGGATTTGATCTTCAATCTTGTTGCTCAAGTCCAGTGCCATGTTCTTTAAAATCTCCACGTGGTGGACCACCTGACTTAGATTCCCTTCCATCTCTTCTTCTCGCTCATCATTTGTTATTCTTGCAGAAACAAAACAGGATTTATTAGGTTAGTATATTAATTAATAGCTAATACCGTATGGTGGTAACTTCATCATCTACGAGAGCTGGATTCTGTTACTCTTAGCTCTGTTTTCTCCTCACCTGTTGATGTAGGGGCCGGTGAAGGCCGAGGTCGGTTGGCTGGATACCACCTTCTGCTTGCTTTCCTTTGGTTTTCTGACCTGCTTTTTTCTCCAGTCACTCTCTGTGGACTTCAGTCTATAAAACGATCCAAAGAAATACGCCAAACTGAGGTGAAAACCTTCAAGCAAATGAGCCAATTTAGTTTATTCTCCTTGGAAAAAAAAACAAAAAGTTCAGATTGGAGCGGCATGGCCGTGCGATGTTTTAAGGATGTTAGGATGCTTCGTTAAGGCTGTTATAACACAAGATAGCCATACAGAGGATACACGCTCCAGCAAACCTGTTACATGGACACAAACACAGGCCGCAGCATTTGGACAATTCATTCAGGTTTTTCCTGGCTTGTTTCATGTCCTGCTTGATCTGGTCCATCTCCCGTTCCACGTTTTGTAGTGTTTCTGAAATAAAGAAAAGAAGAAGAAAAAGAGCAGCGCAGTCACATTGGCCAAATTAAGGATTAATAAAGTTAATTACAAAATAATTGTAATCAATTAAAATTACTGAGATAAAAAATGCAATTAAATTACAGTTACTTCTAGCGGACATCAGAAATCAGGAGTATGGGGATCCTGGACTCACCTCCTTGCTCTTCTAACATAGTCATTGTTTTGACCCCAGTATTCAAGCTCTGCAAAAATACACGTGTTTCACATGCAACTCAACACATATATATATATATACTTGATTCATAAAAATAATCTGCAATAGTATTTTAGTATACTAAACTGGTATGCTTAATTGTGTGAAAGCAGTGCTGAAGTTTAACTAAACATATTAATATTTTAATAATTTTATATCAGTAATTTTATGCGATATGTCATACATTTTGTTAACGGATTTGAAGTATAACGTACATTGTATGAAATAACTATTTAGAATAAATTATGCTATTTTTCATGTTTTAAGGAGTACTCGTGTCATACTAATACTAACATTACACTGGTTGAAATAAGACCTCTTACATCATTTGTCATTTGTACCATTCGCCTGGTGCTTTCAAGTGACTGAAAAACATACACAGTCAAACGTTAATATCAAGTATGATTTATTACAAATTATAGAAGCATGTTTACATGTAAAATAAAGTAACTGTTTTTTTTCTTGCAATACTGAGTTTCTCTCTCCCAATTCAGTCATCAGAATTGCTGCAATTCTACCAAAAAAAAGGTCTTTGCTAGATATTAACTAGTACTTGCTGAGAAAAAGAAGTGTAAAATGAAAGTATTTTAAATATTTAAATATAAACCATACGGATACTTCAGATAAACTATGGTTGAACAAAACTACTCATACACTTCTTACTGAACCACATTTGACCTGGAAAGTAACTAGATATATATGTATATATATTTTTTCAGTTTACAGAAATGAAAAAACGTTACTTTCATGTGAGCTGGGAATTTTACAGGAACTTGAAAACAGAAACTAATAAGAGAACAAGAAGGATCCATTTCATCATCATCTTATACGTCTTTGTGGAATCAGAGAACAAACTTACCTCATTTGTTAGATGGTTGGTTTTAGTTGTCATCTTCTCCGACTTGTCTGCCGTTCCGATGAACTTGACTTATGCTTGGATTTTACATGCACTCTGGAAAAAAAACGGTAAGTCAAATACAACTGCATGTAAACAAACTGAACAAAACTATTCTTAACTATTATAATATCTGAATGTAAGCATATCATGGTTTACTCAAAACAAACTTAAAGGTTTCAAGCTCAATAACAAACAATCAGTTCAAGTAGCACTATTACGCACAGCAGTAAAACTGAGGCTTGTCAAAGTAGAACATTTAACTCTCTTAGCTCCTGTAAGTGTATGCGTAACTCTGAACTTACTCTCAGGATACTCCAGAGTTTTGGGATCATTCGGTTGTGCGTGTTAATGCTTCCTCTTTGCGTCTCAAAAATCCCTTAGAAAGGGCCGTGGTACACAAAAGGAGAAACGGCATATTTACGTGACTTCTCATTAGTGATGTAGTCAGGAAGGGGCTGATATTTACTCCAGACCAGAGCTTTCAGATTTTGAAGTTTTATGTTCTTTAAAATCATGTGTGTGAACTCGTGTGTTGATGAGCCATTAAATTACATCTCTAAAATGAGCAGATAATGACAGGTGGCCTTCCGTGGCCAACCGTTAACAGGAAGTGAGGATAAGAGATAAAGATAAGAGACCATTTTTGGCCTGCACTGGAAAATATCCTGAGCTGTCATTTTAAATATATATATCGTGTTTTAGAATCAAATAACATGTTTTAGCTGCCTGCACTGTTATGCTCAGTCCAAGAAAACTATCCATGAAAAAGATGAAAGCTGGAGTGAACGGAAAACAGTCCTCAGCACTCAACAACGGCTAAGAAATTTCTCACCACAAAATAGCAAATTTTTCACCACAAAATAATAAAGTAATTTGGCAGCGTCCTCTACTGGTAAAGTCACGTTTATGCCAAAAGGTACAAAGCTAAGGAATGCTTGTACTGGTTTTATTAGCATTAAATCAGATCCATTGAAATTGTACAGGAGGCTCTGGAATAGATCTGTGTATCTATTTATTTACGACAGAACAAACAGAGCGGCGAAAAAATGCATAAATGGCATTGGAATAACTTTACTCCAATGCTGTAATTCACAGCTGTGAAGAAAAAATGTTTCTGTGTCTGTGACTGATTTTTGCATTTTATGGGGGGGGAAAAACTGTTTAATGACATGGGTATGACAAATTCAAAGGTGGTTTGTGTCTCCATAATTCAAAAGTCTTAAAAAAACATACAAAATTGTGTTTTTTCTTTATCTATATGTGTGTGTGTGTGTGTGTGTGTGTGTGTGTGAGAGAGAGAGAGATCAAACAATTGGGCTTCTGAGTGATGCTGTCAGTGTCCATTAAGTCTGTTGGCTTGATGGTTGGCATCACATCTTTAACATCTTTAATCATATCCGTCTGGGAAAAAAATACTATATGTTTAATATTACATTTTATATAAATAATAGATAAATTGTTATTTTCAGAGGCCTGATGGTGTAGCTTTACCTTATCAGTGATGCGGTCAATGGTTTTGTTCTGTTTGTCAATCTCATTTCCCATATCCAAGGTCAAATTCTTGAGATTCCCGATAATGCTGCCCACATGATCCAGATTCTCCTCCATCTCATCTTCTTGTGCATCATTTGTTACTCTTCGGGAAAGCAGAAATATCAATAAAGCATAGAGTACATTTATTATAAACAGAATACAACTGAAAACATTATTGTAACAAGCACTTTTTGTATGAATGAGTATGAATCAGCTGTACAGACCTTTAAAAAATTCCCACATATATGTGGAGTCAGATTGCAGATGCTTCAGCCAACCAAAATGATTTGGCAGAACAACAACAACGTATCCTAATAATAGCTAAATGCTATCAAACAGAGAAGACGACTGTAACTTATTCTAGGTCATGAACTGGATGCATAGTCAAGAATTCAGTAAGCAAAATGACCGATGTTCATGTTTTGATACATCACTTCAATTACCAGCTTACAGTCACATTTCTTAGGTAAGCATATGGGTGTATATTTAACAGCTTATGCCACACAATTATAAAGGTGCTTCACAATGCTATAAGAACCTTTTGGTCTAAATGGTTCCATAAAGAACCTTTAGGGTTTAGGGAAAAGGTTTTTTGGTTCTTCTATGGCATCGATGTGAAGAACTTTCTGAAAAGAACCGCTTTTTTGGTTCTTCTATTGAACTTTCTGAAGCACCTTTATTTCTACGCATGACACAAACGTCCAGCTAACTTTATCATCTATGGAGAGAGGGATTCTGTTACTCTTATTGCCATTTCCCCCTCACTTCTTAATGTAGGGGCCGGTGAGGGCCCCTGACCCAGCAGAAACAGCCTGCCCATTACACAGGGAAGTCGGTTGGAGGGATAACACCTTCTGCATGCTTTGCTTTGATTTCTTCCTTTTCCTTTTTTACTCCAGTCTCTCCCGGCAGACATCAGTCTGAAAGAGGATCCATTCAAATCCACATCGGCGTTTGACATCAAATCCAATCAGAGGTAAAAACCCTTACAGCTGCAGTCTTTTTGGGTTCAAAATAATAAATTTAGTAAACCGTGAATCTAATTTTCAAACCGTGTTTTTTTGGCTTGTCTACTACATTACACCTATAATAAGTGTTTATATTGGGACTATTTAGACTGGTTCGGTTAGGGACTGCTGCGGAGTAGCCCTGTACCTGCGCGATTCGTCATAGACATAAACAGAGAGAAGTAGCTCCGGCTACAAATGTTCTTCCGCAAAACGCGCGCTATTCTGTTTATTAACGATTACGGATTACGACTTTAAACTGAATGTGCTAATTTAGTGCGTTTTTTCTTGCTGAAAAGTTTAAATTTGACCAGCATTGCTAAATTTGTTTATGCTGGCTGTTGATCCAGCGCAGCTAGTCTATTCACCAATAAAACATATATCCGATGAAGGCACTCTACAGGCATAGCATTTCACTCACTTCAGCTAGTTAAGAACCTGGTGAGGATATCTGAATGCCAAACCAAATTCAGGCTATCCCAAGAAGGATCTAAAACCACGGAGATGAAGGGACTCCTCTGTCGCTTATTACATTGGTCAGACTTTTAGGGAACAAGGCTGCGCGTCTAAAAACTTGAGGACAGTTCCTCCAGGCTTCACAGTATACATGGACCCTCCGTAGCGGTCTCCTAAACAGCAGACACAAAAAGTCTCCAAGGGACTTGAAACAAAGGCACTGTCCAAGATCTTGAAACCTCAAATAACCAGGCTACTATGTAATTCTCCTGAGAGAGGCCAGAGAAGAGTCAGTCCAAGTAAAACTATCCATGAAAAAGATAAAAGCTGGAATGAACAGAAAAACAGCACTCAGCCATGGTATAGGCTAAGAAAGACGATTAGACATCAGATTACTTAAAGTGTCTTTGTAAAAGTTGAAAATAATATTATAAACATCTTATATTGCTACATAGTGAGGAATAATATTTTGCAATACAAACAGTAGATATATTAGCAGGCGTACAAAGACATTATTATTCTTTTCTACTTGCTATTCCAAACACTTCTGTTACGATGCATATTTTTTCATAATAGGTGAGAGCTTACCATTAAGCGATTAATTCCGGTCAGTCCAATAGAAACACGTGGAATCTGTGGTTTTACAAGGTAAACATTTTGCCTTTGACGAGAATTTGTTGCATTGCCTAAAGAAATCTACTTTAGACTTTGCAAAATTAACCATATATAGTTTCACCACACAATAGCAAAGCAATGTGACAGCGCCCTCTACTAGTAAAGTCCCTTCTACACACACAAAAAAAGGGAAAATGCCGAGGAATGATTATACTGGCTTTATTAGCAGTAAAATAGATACATTGAAATGTCCTACTTCTGTATAGCATGGTAAATTATGCCATTAAAAAGGATTCCAAAAAAAGGACTTTCCCCCAAACATTGAAAAACACTAACTGTATTCACAAAGCCCATTAATGTCTTAAGATAATTAAATATGAGTATAATCAGTCACAGGTAGAGCTAAACAGAAAACAAATGACATAAAAACCAAACATTATATCATTAGCCCAAACATACATCAAAGGCTATGAGGGCAGCAAACCAGAACATTCAAAGTTCTGTCGGAAGTCTTTGGCCCCTCATTCAGATTAGTGAAACATTTAGCCATGTTGACTGAAGTGCAGGGAGAGGGACGGACAAAACCCATCACCATCTCCAAAGACCAGACTCCTTCCGTTACAGACTGAGAGGACGGCAGTGAGCAAAGCCGCAACAACAACTGCAACAAAAACTCGGTGCGTCCAGCATATTTGTCTCACATGTGAAGGGTGAAGACGTGATTGTACAGGAGGCTCTGGAACAGATCTGTGTGTGCATGTGTTCAACTATTTACAATAGAACAAACAGAGCGGCGAAAAAAAGGCACAGATGGCATCGGAAGAACTTTACTCACTTGCTGCAATTCATTGCTGTGAAGCAGAAAGTGTGTGTGTGTGTGTGTGTGTGTGAGAAAGATCAAACAATCAGGCTCCTGAGTGAATCTGGCAGTGTCCATTCTCTACAGAAGTTTGTTGGCTCGCTGGTTGGCTTCATCAATGCGAGCTTTATTCATATCAGCCTGGAAAAAAATAATATATATATACATATCTCTAATTTCTGTGTGTTAATACAATTGTTTATTAAACAATATTCATTTAAACAAATAAGTATGAATATTTATCCACTAGATGCCGAGTTGTGTGATGGTGCAGCTTTACCTTATCAGTGATGCGGTCAATGGTTTTGTTCTGTTTGTCAATCTCATTTCCCATATCCAAGGCCAAATTCTTGAGATTCCCGATAATGCTGCCCACGTGATCCAGATTCTCCTCCATCTCATCTTCTCGTGCATCATTTGTTACTCTATGGGAAAGCAGAAATATCAGTACACTTTTAGAAAAAACACTTTTTGCTTAAGGTCTAAATTAATATTCAGACATATTAAAAACGTTCGTGTTTTGGCGTTTGATATTGACTGACAGGCACGCAACAAAGTGGAAGCTTATTCAAACGTCGCAACAGTCCAGCTACACAAATGTTTGTACAGTAAAAGCACAGAAATAAGAAAAAAAGTGGCTTTTAATGTCAGATTTTCATACATTTTCTTGCTTTAAGCAACTGATTCAAATTAAACGATTTAAGTCTGAAACCGGATGTAATCTTATTATTTAGTGTTATTTTTCCTTCACCTCTTGATGTATTGGCCAGATGCGCCCCCTGAGCCGCTGGAAACAGCTTGTCCATTACGAACGGCAGTGGGCTGGCTGGACACAACACCGCCCTCTTTTCCCTCCACGCTGGAGTGGTCAACACTTGTGCCCCAAGTCTTCTTATATCTCCCATCATGCTCAATAGAAGTCACTCTAAAAGAAAAGAGGTTTTTAATAACCTCGTTTGCTATGTTACCATCCATGTGCATTTTGGAATATTGCATTAAATTGCACTGCATGAAAAAAAAGTGCATAAAAACATACAGTAGGGTAAAGTTTTCAAGCAATAAGAAAAAAAAAATTCCATGGCTTTGTCATAAGAGACTGAAAACTGGAAAAACCAAAGGAACAATCTCATTGCACAGCGTCTGAAATGCTAGGTTTATCATTCTACAATGTTTAAACAAATTCGCGTCGAAGGGCTTAGTTATAATTAATTCCCAGAACTGCGTTCCCAAACAGCATGCTCCAAAAATAAGATAACAAGAGTGTTTCATCTCCGCTCTGAAGCTCGTTATATATTGTATACAAAAAAAATGATTATAAACAGTGCCTTCTACTGCAGCAAATTTCATTTTTGTTCGTGATATTTGTCGCAAGTTACAGAAAGTGACTGTTCTGCTCACTAAATGCACAAAACGGCGCTTGCGACGCAATTTTTGTTAAATTTGCATCTTTGGATGAAAACACAGCAATTTACCCCAGAAAGATCTTTTGACAATTGATTTAAATTTTAGTAAAATGCAAAGTCCCCACAAAAACGCTACTTAATTTGGCGCAATACGATACAACACACAGCAGAATGTTTTAAATCCAGGAGCTGAGAAGGGCGGCTATAATAGCGAACCTGTCACACGGGCACACACACAGGCCACAGCATTTGGACAGATCGGTCAGGTTCTTCTCGGCCTGCCTCATGTCCTGATTGATCTGGTCCATTCCTTGTTCGACTAGCCTCAGTTGCTCTAATCAAGACGTAATTAAGCAGGTTTCAACAATAAAAATCAGCCGACACGTTCTTAAAAGTTTTATAGATTATAGCAGCAATTTAATGTAACAGAGTGGGTTTCAGGAATAAGGATGAATGGAAAAGATGCAGTCGCTCACCTCCCTGCTCATCCAGCATGGTCATGGTTTTAACTCCCGTCTCCTGGCTCTGAAAATATACAAAAGCTTACATCAACATGCATCTCGGATTCTAGCGAGCAAACGCAGACGGGTCACATGTTTCTCAAGCCTCTAGGCTTCGTTGGAAATCTTACCTCCTCCGCCATCTGCAGCATCCGCCTAGTGCTTTCAAGTGACTGAAAGAAACAAAAGCACACATATTCAAAAGGTAGTCAAATCACTAGAGTGATGTGACACAGCAGCTATTCTGTTGAACGTTAATTTGAGTCCTGCATGCAAACGTCAGCTAAAACAATGCACACTGAACATTTCAGAGTCCTTGGCCTTATCACGTAAGCCTAGGTAAGGCTATGAAGCCATGCATGGAACACAAATTACAGGCGTACTGGTTTCCAATCAGCACTAATAATCTATTTTTGACCCGGTAAGGGTGGTTAAACACTAATGTAATGTAATGCAAGAATGAAAAAATGGGTGGGGGTCTCATGGATCTCTAGTTTACCCCCGGTCACCCATGCTGTGGTGCATGGGCACAGCGTCCCCTTCATGTTATTAGTCTTTATTACAGCACACAGGCTCATGTGAGTCCCTTCAGAGGCAGCAGGAAGGAGAAAGAGAGAAAGAAACAAAGTTATGAGTAAAGCAAGAAAGGAGTATGTTATTATCTGACAATTTTAGCAGCACAGACAACGGCAAAGTCAACCGGGAGACATGAGGAAAACCTTAGTGCAAGAAAGGTATTATAAGGTTGAAAAACAGTAATAAAATTAAGAGAAAAATACTTTGCATTGACTTTCCCGTCACAAACAATGAGCGGGCACATATACAGGACTTGCCAAATCGCAATCAAAACATGACTAGTTACTTTGTTCCAGCTCTGTAGAAACAGACGAAGAGCTTACCTCATCTGTAACTTGGTTGGCTCTCAATGTGATGTCCTCCACCGTCATGTCTGCCATCTTGCTGGTGTCCAAGTTTGCCGCCCCTCCAGTGGCCTTAAGCTCTACGCTCTGAGGTCTGGAGGGCAGAGGTAAGGTCAAAGTTTACACGCCGTTCACACCCACACAAGCGAAGGTGCCCACAGGGGGGGAAAAAGTCTTCCCGTGAAATATGAGAGGAAATACCATCGTCATTACTCAGCCTCATGCTGCTCGAATGATCTTTTAAATGCTAGACCGAAAGTCTTTCGTGACACGGGGCTGAGTACATGACAGAATTGCGGGTGAGAAAGTCAAAATGTATGCTGAAAACAAAGCCATTGAGCGTGAAAGGTTATCAGCTGTCGAATGCGTTTTAAAATTAATGACAGGTTCGATAAAGTGCGTTCCACCTCAGAAAACACCGAAAGGTCATGAACAGCACGGACAAGGCTTTTGATCGGCGCTGACAGTACATCCTTAAACAAAAACCGAAAATGCGCATGTCTGTGCTGTTTAAAACACTGTACACAATGGTGCGGGATGGGTGTGAGAGAGATAAAAGAAGTGTGATGTTTCTATCGAGCTTTTGTGGACGACGTGTTCGACGTAAGATACGGGCCACTTTGGCGTACATCAAATTGCCGAGAACCCTAAAAAGCGGAAATACTCCTAAAACAATAACCAATAAACAGATACTGAGGACACTCCAGTCAATTATCGACTAGCATATAACCCTCACAGCGTAAATCTCACATGCGCTGATGTGGTAAAACTGGCATAACGACTAATAAAGTGCTTATGAGTGTGTAATAGGCCTGTCTGCACAAAGGAAACGACCTCCTGCATCTTTTCCTTTATTTTTGCAGCCTTTTCCTGTTTCAAAAGGTAGACGCAAACGCTCGATAACAAAATAAACACTTCAATTACAATTGTGTTGTTTCTCCAGCACAAAACGACTAAGGATGCAATGAATGCAATGACTAAGCAAATCCTGCCTTACACTAGCTTTTGCAAAAGTTGAACAAATGACAGAGTTTACATTTTTGAGGGAGAAACTATCCATTTGAACGGGCTTAACTTAAACCTCCAGGTTTCTCAAGAGTGTTTTAAGGGGGTCGACGACACGTTACTGACACCACTGAACAGAGACGCCTTTTCAAGAAATAAGTATTTCCAGCTTGTCAACAAAAACCGGTTCCTCGAGGTAAAGGAATAACGTCATGTCTCTCACACTATTTCCACTGTATTCAGTCAGACTATAAACAGCAATATCTGGACCCGCGTTATGTTCAAATGGGATTCAACTACAGCATGACTCCTCTCTCTCTCTATATATATATAAAAGAACTGACAAATCCTCCAAAGCAACATTCAGGAAACCATACATGTTTCTTAAGACAACCCGATCTTATCTGAGTGTATACACCAATAGCAGTGATGTTTAATACCGCTGATTACAAGATGCACGGTTTACACCCAACGCCAGAAGGACAGAGCGCACTTTTTCCAGGTAAATAAAGTTGCGTTAGTTACTTTGAAAGTGGGAAAGTCCTGGTGATTTCCCCGAGACTCCAAGATCCCAACACCACTACTTACAGACAGTGCTTTTTTTACTTACTGTTTACTCATGATGTTTCGCGGCGTTCTTTAACGCTAACTTACTGAGAAAATGCGTTTGTTTATTTAAGGCAGAAGTTGGCGAGTTGGTCTCGTATTCAGTTCCGCTTTGGGGAAGTAGAAACGCATTAACATCCTCTTGATTTGAAATACTGGACGCAAGCTGGAGCGCAACGATTCACTCGCTACTTACTGAGGTTAATCCCAGGACAGGAGACGGATACGACTGGAATCGATCGGTTAAAAGTCTTAAGAAAGCGTTTGTTGTTCGCGCTGATCCAAACACTTTCCGAAATTCCTTCAGATTACGGCAGTACTGCGCATGTGCGGTCATATGACAGGCGACTTGGTGCGCATGCGTCAACTGGGAAGCGAGTATAAATAGAAAAGATAATTATTAATAACGCCAGAATAGATGTTGGGGTTTTTACAGATTGGGGACGTTTTAATAGAGCACTCAATAAAAAGTAAAAAAAGATGTTTTGGCCTAATTGCAACGATTATTACTAAGCCACTGTATGAAAACAAAATAGGAAGCGACGTGTATATTTCTGGTGCGTCATTAGTGTAATGCGTGAATACCTAAGTAATGATGATTTTCTTAAATAAATAACATTACAATTGTCCACTCTAGCCAGAGGCTTTTAAAAGCTTTTTTTTTAATCTTTAAGTTACTCTCTGTAACTGTTATGCAACATTTAGACTTTCATTTAAAACCGGATTAAACCAAAATGTTCGTGGGTAAAAATAAAATAATTTGTACAGTTTCTGACCGCGGCTTTAGTTTAATTACAGTGCGCGTTGATATGACCGAGATGACGTGTAAATCCCGGAAGTGCCTTTTGTAAACTTGCTGGTCGGTTGTACCAACTTTAGGGCAGCCTAATCTCGTCGAGAATGTCTTTCAGAGGGGATAATATATCGGTTTAAACAGCGGAGTCTTCCTTTGTGCGGTAAAATTATACGTACGATACAACTGCGCGCGTTACTACATGGCTCCCGTGATTACTAGGCATGTTTTCTCACGACTCGGCGTCGCGCCTCGACTCTCGCGTATTATTTACATGTTGCGTGTTACTGTAATAGTATTAGAAACGCGTGTCACCCCACGCGATAACGCGGTTTAATACGCCAGGAAGTGATTAAATGAAGTTTGATTGCCAGTGTGAATTATTTCGTCGGTTGATGATCATGAATAAAACGCTTATAATCGCAGATTAGAGGTTCCAGCCGGAGTCAGTAGGGGGCCTCAGCAAACTTCCGCGGGTTCTACAAAACGAAGTTAAAATGTATATCGTTTAAGAATTATATTACGGAATGTTAATGCATTATTAATATTATATCCTGGTAAAATGTTTTTTTTTTTATCCACCAGTAACTTGTTTTTATAGCGGAATATGCAATACCTGAACTGAATACTGAATCACGCAACTAATTGTAAACTGTAAAAAAAAAATTGCATTTTAAATGGGGCTCCTTGTGGTTGAAAGGCGTGAATGTGAGCTTGCAGGGCATCGATAACAGACATGCTTTATTGTAAACTCAAATCGCTTCACACCTTTCAGGCATCTCTGCTCATAAGTGCTGCTGTATTCTGTAGGTAATTCGGATGACACAATGGAAGAAAAAAATAAGAAACGTAAGAGCCCCAAACCATCTTCCAACCAGCCTCCTCCCTCGATCACCGCACGAAAAACCACATCCGGCGGCAGATCGCTCGGTGTTGGCGGTACACACTCCAGCCAGAGAACAAAGTATCGCAGGTGAGCGCAGTCTAACGTATTAAATGTGTTGAAAAATCACAGTTTCTTCTTTCGGTCTTCATATTTTGCCTCGTTGGTTTGTTTTACTTCGGGGTTTTAGGGGAGTGCGAGACAAGCCAAGGCCTCAGAGTCAGTCGGGGAAGAGCAACCAGTCTGCCCACATCCAGCACTCGTTTCTCACGGACGTGTCTGATGTTCAGGAGATGGAGAAGGGGCTGCTCGGCCTTCTTAACGACTTCCACTCTGGAAAACTGCAAGCTTTCGGTGAGCTCTTACCGCACAGCGCGGCTACAAATTAATACACAATTAAAGTGCGTTTACAGTTTTGATTAAAATGTAAATCTTTTCTCAATCAGGCAACGAGTGCTCTATTGATCAGATGGAGCATGTGAGAGAAATGCAGGAAACGCTGGCACGTCTGCAGTTCGATCTGTATGGAGAAGTGGATGAGCTGCCAGAAGACCAGAGGAAGTCCGCTTACGACACCAACATGGATAAACTGTTATTAAATGTAAGCAAAACAGTATTAAATACTTAGTCACACATCTGTGAATTCTTTCGTCTAATTATTCAGAAAATCTAAGGAATTCTTTTTTTTTTTTCTTTAGCTGGAAGAGTTGAGCTCCTCAATGTATCCTTTCACGATTTCGCCAATTATGTTGTCTTTGAACTGAATGATGTTATAATAAAGAATGAAAAAATGTTCAAAACGTATTACATTCTGGCAATCCAAGATGCGGTTTGTTTCTTCGTCGGAACAGATTTAGAGAAATTTAGCATTGTTGCGTCACTTTCTCCCCAATGGAAGTGAATGGGTACCGCCGCTTTTTACCAAAAATACATAATAATAATAATAATACTTCCTCCGGTGAAAAGTAATCCACTTCATCAACTAACATGTTCTGAAGCTAAAAAAGATGTTCTTCTTATAAGTTGTCAAACAAAAGTGATTTTCATATGCTTTGGGTGAATATCCTTAACTATAACTCTTCAGACAAAAGCTCAACCTTGCTGACAGTCAAGATGTCCCCAGAACATCTAGCATATGAACGGCGAAAGCTCGACCATGGAGAATACAGTGTGCATATTTAGCACAGAAACGCTGTGGAGAAACAGCAGTATTACAGGCGTAACAGTGACACTGGATCTTAAACTTGTAGAATTGGTCCGCTTGGCTTGTTTGCACTCTATAGTTTTATAGATATGATATCAAAGAACAAATCCAAACAGTTGTGATGGAAACACTCACTTGTCCTTCTCATCACCCGTTACGAGAAATATATGTTCATGAGGTAATGTTCGATAACGTTGTGGTTTCTAATCTTATGCTTAAATGTTGCCTTGGAGTTGTACAATAGCAGCACCTTCGCATTTTCACTAATTCACTTTAACAAGGAACCGATGGGCTCCGTCTGTATTTATGCCCTGTCTCAAGGGAATGAACGAAAGAAAATGGCAGATTATTTTCATCGAGACGTCAGTTTCTCGAGACTGCAGAATGAAAGTAAAATTGTATTGTATATTTTTGGTTATAGTCCTATTTACATATTTTATTTTGAATTGAAATGTTGGAAATGTAAAGCGTAACATAGGCTACTGGCTGATTGTTGATTTTTATTCATTTTTCTGTCAATAAAATTCAATTGTATTACCCCACATCTGATTTCACAATTTTGTATAATAACTGCAGAATTTATGCAGTTTAGGTATTTTAACATGAATGTGTAAAAAGCCGCTGAAAGCAACACGCTTCGTGCGAAGGAATTCGCAGAGCTTCATTTGTTATTCGGTCTCCAGGGAAACGAGCGCGTTAAAGCAGGCTGTTCCGTTCCTGGATGTTTACTGGAGGTTCCTTTAGAACTCAACGCTATAACCAGCAGAACGCCTAATGTTCACTTTATAGACGTGTCCCGCCTGGTTTTTGTTTTCCACAATCGGAGAAAGGCGGCGTCAGTTTTCAACTTTTTAAAGCATTTTTTACTTATTATGATGTCTGTGGAGTCTAGAACTCACCACAAGTCGAGAACCCGCGGAAATCCGGATATTATTAATCAATGGCAGATGAATGGAAGTGATTACAGACAGTCTCTGCCGGACGCCACAGAAACCAGATTCAGCGCGTGGACGCCTGTGACAAACAAAACATGCAACCAACAGGTCAGGAAAAAGTTACATTTATATAATGTGTGTTTTTATAAAGTTATTTATTTTATGTCACTTTTAATTCACTTTGTTTCATTTAATTTTTACGTCTGTTTGTGTGTGTGTGTGTGTGTGTGTGTGTGTGTGTGTGTGTGTGTGTGTGTGTATTTTTGCAACCACTTTTAATCTCAATAAATCCATTTGCAGCTTTTCCAGGAAAGAACTACTCTCATCCTCCACTGGTTTGACCTGTGGACAGACCGACAAAGAAAAGAATTTATTTGTCAGCTGCTGAAAAGATGCTCCAAAACCCAGCTCAAGTAAATTCTCAATTCCCGATTTCTGAATTGACACGATTTTTTACGAACAACACTTTCTCGCGCAGAGAATTTGTAGATAATGTATGTTTTTTCTTTTGAATCTTTTTAGGTTCGCCAGGGATTTTTTGGCGCAATCAGTCCCCATCGCTCGGATGGACTTCACAGCTGTGCTCCCTCGTTTTCTGTCTCTTTACATCATGTCCTTCCTCAGTCCTCGAGACATCTGCTCTGCAGCACAGGTGTGCTGGCATTGGAGGTTTCTGGCAGAGCAGGTAATGAAATGAATCAGTGCAAATGTGCCTTAAATATACTAGAAACTGGGCTTTTATCAAATGTATCTCTTCATTTAAACATTGTTAGCTACCGAAACCGTTCTAAACTAGGCTCAATTTAAGTTTCAGAATGAACACTAGACGTTATTACAATCTCTGTGTGATTCTCTAGGACTGTCTGTGGTCTCCAAAGTGTATGCGTCTAGGCTGGTTTCTTCCCTACAGCCCCTCAGATCATGAGTACGGGGCATGGAAAAGACATTATGTGGCTTGTACCGCCACTTTAGATATTCTAACTCCGCGGGAAGCAGCAGGTGTCTATGGTACCTTGAACGAGAGTTTGACGGCACCAGAGGAGCAGCAGGATAGATGGAGAGAACACAAAATAAGACAAACTATCAGACAGAAGGTAGCAGAGCATAAAAGTGAGTCCCAGGGATCCAGCATTTCATGCACTCTACCTTCCCTTAGGAAGTTATCTAATTGAGGTTGTGGAGTTTTAATTCATATGCATTATCTGAGGCTAATAATCTCAGTTGGCCGACTCTCCGGTCTTTGTATTTTTCCACAGGTGCTGCTTTGAAGACCAGGAGGGCATGGTTGAACACCAGTAAACTGGGCACATCATTTACTGGAACCATTCACAAGCCAATCACTGCCGCTCTTGTTCAATTTGGGGTGAGACACTGACAATAAAAGTGCACAGCAAAAACTGACTGTCTACTAACATGCCTCATCCAGTATTTTATTTTGTTGTTTATTTCTTGTCCTGGTTTCAATTACAAAGGAATTAAATCACTGACTATGTTAGTTACTCGTCATCATGTTGGAAGTAACACAATATTAGTCTTGCCCCACACGCAAGGAAAATGTACAGAAAAGTGTTATTTGTCATGGTTTTCTTATAGGACAAGTGCAGACTGAATAACTCACTCTCTATTGTGGATGTAAGAGAACCACGTCTTGATTTAAGCTTCAGTAACACTCTTGGGAGCACATGCGCCACTAGTTTACTGAAAAATAATAGGTCAGTATTACAGTAGCAACACTGGTGAATATCCTTCTGGATATTTCTATATTCACCGTAATTTAGGAGCCTTCCTTTTATAAATCTTCTCAAATGTTTTTTTTCAGTTCAATGTTTGCCCAGCCGGTCAAATCTTCCTATAGTCCTCTTCCTCATTTCCTGCTTGTGTCATCCAGTGTTCCTGGATACGAGGTACAGCTTTATTTGTCACTCATGCCTATGGGGTAATGTCTCTTGCCGAATGATAGACAGTTGTTTATGAACTTAACTTTATATTTGTAGCTGCTTCTGGCTGCGGCGCAAGTGTCTGTGGTGGTTTTACCGTATGACTCGCAGGGAATGACCTTAGAGGCTTTGCTTTCTCTGGCGAAAAGGGTGATCCAAGGCAGGATGGTGCAAAGTCTTGGCGTTCTGGTGACAGGAAGCACAGAAGAGATAACTCTCACAGATGGTAATATTAACAGGCAGGTTTTGCCGGTTGGAATAGATACTGGTGTCTATGTATACGTTATTATCTTTTATCTAGAAATGAGTATAAGTGAGAAGACACTACTGAAGCCGTGTGTGAGGGAGTTCTGGGAGAATCTGTGTGGTTGGGTAGTTCCTGCTTCAGAAGGAGGGAGTCTCAACATTTTTGCTCCCCTGGCAGCTTCAGGTAGTTTGTCTGTTTTGTCTCAAGTAACATTTAAAGTGTCCCTATTATGGATAATGGTTCATATTTTGGTTTTGGTAATACCAAACAACGGGTCGCTATGCTTGCAAGATCAAAAAACACTTTCTTTTTCTTATAATGTGCTTTTATTTTTCTCTAATTTGTTCAGTTACTGCCAAACAATTTGTTCAACTATTAATTTTTCCAAACCCCCTCTGGTGATTGGTCAATTTTTGTGAACTTTTAACGCTCCCAAAGTGGCACCTAGTGGCAAAGAATGAATTTGCATTTTCATTCAGACCAATGCAAAAAGTCCAATGCAACAATTGGGCAATATGTTTTATTTTATAAAATGATTTCAGACTCTTTCTTTTGAGAGACTATTTTTATACACAGTGCGCTCAAAGATTTAAAACGTGCAGGATGTTTTCATTAACTTGCACAATGCATGAAAGGTCATTTTCAAAAATCCATAATAGTGGAACTTTAAGTATTTGCTATTGAGGAGTTTTATTGTTCAGTTGCAGGGATGGATCTGATGAGAAAGTTGTCCATTTTGACTGGTCTGAATGTCAGAGCTCCCACAGGAATCTGTACAGGCTCCTACCAGCACAGTGAGTTGCAGAAAAATCCTTTCAGAGTGGTTTATTATATTTTGAGTCGACCATATTTTACAGTAATAGTACAGTTATCAAAACTATAACGCAAATAGAAGTTGTGTTATTTAGTAACCAATAAGGTGCAAGCTGTGATATGTTTTAGGTAACTAACAGTATAGATGACGGCCTCTCATATTAAGCCTAAATTTGATATATTATGTACAATGAAATAATATGTAATATTGAATTATAGAATTTTAATATTATGTATGTTATGTCTCTCATAACAAACAATAATTTATAATGAAACAGTAAGTAATATTAATTCTTATGAATAATTTTAATTATGCAACTCTTATAAATTAATTGATAAATTATTAAAATTTAGCATGTTTTCAGATTCAGAAAAATGTTGTTGAAAAAAATCTAAATATATATAAAATAGAGTTTCATTAACTATATTTTATATCTTATATCATAAATTAATATTGATTTAAAAAGCAATTATAACATGTATTATAACATATATTTATTTTTGATTAGACTATAAATAAAGCGTCATATTTCTGTGTTTCTGCTAGTTCTCAGTGAGTGGTCTGGGTCTGGTGAGTTTCCTCCGTTGGTGTACCTACACGAGACCCTCTTTCTGAGCTGGTGCAGACAGGCTGAATGGATAGAGGAAACCTGTAAGCATCTGCGGAAACAGCTGGGGCCACAGCTGCACTTCATGTGTCAGGAGATCAGAGGCCGCATCCTGGGCAAGTCAGAAATGAAAACACAGTCTTGTGCAGTTACGTCAATTACATACCTTATATTTACCCTCCTCTGTGTATATTTGAACCATTGTCCTTGTTTATTTGGCCATTCCAGGTCGGTTCCTCTGGGATCATATAAAGATGCCTGTCATTTCCCTTAAATCAGAGGTCATGCAGCGTGTGGTTCATGGGCTCGTGACCCTGATGAATGAGTCTCCGGTAATCAAGACACGTTTTGTTCCAGTAAATCTCAGATTATCTTGCTGCATTATACTAAAGCTGATCCACTGTGATTCTGTAGGATGATCCCTTAGACTTCCTGGGTCACTTTCTACTCAAGTCGTCAGTCAGCAGCGGTTTGAAGAACGCAGACCCGCTTTTTCTTACAGAAAATGCTTCCTTTGATGGCCTCAGCCCGGAATCTCCGAAGGTTGCTGCTGCTGTTTTTGCTGTAGATCATTCATCTGGTTTGGTCAGTGCCTTCAGTGCTTAAAATGTGTTTTTTGTTAGGGCTTGTTAAGTGATGCAGACAGACGCGGCGCTGTATGCAAAGAGCTTTTAAATAGCGAGGGAACATATGTGAGGCAACTTCAAGTGATGGCCACAGTCTACTACGCCCCTCTCAGAGCAGCACTGGACTCCAACCGAGCCATCATCAGCTCTGTCAGTCTCGTCACCATCTTCTGCCCTCTGCTGGATATACTGGAGGCGAACAGGTCAAATATTTCCAAATGTTTCCAAATGTACTTCTCTGGGTCTGTTTCTGTTGCTTTGTCATTTTCTTAAACTTTGCCCTTCGCAGTGTTTTTCTGAAGGAGCTGACTGAGAGGTGGGAGGAGTGGGGTCCGCTGCAGTGTGTGGGGGATGTTTGTGTCAAGTTTTGCACCAAGTTACGGGTCTACACTAATTTTTTCAACAACTATCCTACCATTCTCAGAAGTATAGACAAGGTACGTTAAAAGCAAAACATTCGGTCTGATATATTATTGTCTTCATAATCAAAGAGGTGAAGCAGCTTCGATCAAATTTAAATATTTGAAACGCTATTTGTTTGGCAAATCAAAATCATGCGGTACAAGCAATGTACAAAAACAGGAAATTTTAACACGGAGACCCCTGCAGACTTTTTAATGTCAGCAAGTTGAAAATACTTTAGAAATCGCAGATGATTTGACCTATTTATGAACATTTAGTTCAGACACAGCCCTATAAAACTAATAACATTTATGAATGAATAAGTCATATTTATGATATATAACAATTTATAAAAGTGGCGGCAAAAACACTTGTTTTATATGTTACACATATTAAGCAGCATGACTGTTTTAAACACTGATAATAGAAAGCAGAAATGTTTCTTGCACCAAATATTGGCATGATTTCTGAAGAGTTATGACTGCAGAAATTCAGCTTTGGCACCAAGAATAAATTGCATTTTTAAAAATGTATAAAACAATTATTTAAATAATTACTGTTGCTATGACTATTACTGTTTTCATTGAGTACTTGCTTTGGGTAGCATAAAAGACTTCTTAAAAAACATTCTTCCGGTGTATAACACTTTATGTACTGAATCACTGGCATTATCTTAACGTTGTATATTTTGTAGTGCCGTGAGATGCTTCCAGTGTTCCGCAGCTTTCTAAAGAGACACGACCGGACCATTGCTACCAGCATGCTGAGGTACAGTAAAAAGTACAGCTCTGCTGGTTTTCAGACAAAAGAGAAAAGCTGTACAAGAGTGACTCTAACGACACTCCAAATGTGCATCCAGTCTCCAGGAGCTGTTTCTCGCGCCATCGGCACGAGTGGAGGAGTATGTGACTTTGCTTCAGTCATTAACGCTACACACACCGTCTGAGCATCCAGACTACGCACAGTTATCATCTGCCCTCAGCTCACTGCTGACTTACAGAGGCTTCGTCCACAAGGTGTGTTCAAAAACAAAGCGCTCAGTGAATAATCACGAACACGCGTCTTCGCCTTTGAGACGATGCTTTGCTATTCATTCCCAGCTAAAAAAGAGTCTGGACAGAGACTTGCGAATCATGGAGGCGCAGAACACAATTCAAAGCTGCCCGGTAAGTTGCATAGCCATCGCCGCAGCCATTCATTTACAGATATCAGGTTCTCACAGGCCATTACAAGTCGCAAAGCAAGTGTTCTGTACTTAAAAGAACAGGAAAAGTACGTGATGGACAGCCGTGTGTATTTTCAGTGCGCTATATGCGGATGTCAGTGTTCATGCACACAGTATAACAGAGGATTTTTGTGCTTTATTTAGAATTTGTTGGAGGAAAGCAGATACTTGGTCACCACTCAGGACGTGGCATTGCTGAGCTGCCTTAATGGAGACATTGCTGCCTCTCTCAGGTGCTCCCAATGACCTGAGATCAAATGACAGAGAAATAGGAGTCTCTCTGTCTGCCCGAAGCCAGCCTTCTTCTGTTTGGAGCTGACTAAGAACAGCATAAATCAATATGTTTGAATGAATAAGAAGCTAATATTTTTGTTGCTCCTCCAAAACTGAACAAATCTCAGCTTGAGGCCATCCAGGGTGTAAATGAGTTTATGGTGGGACAAGAGAAATCAATCATTAATTTTGCAATGAGTAAATTAGGAGCTTACCATTAAATCACTCGTTCACAAATTGATCTTTTGCAGTCAATAGGTGCCAAACAGCTGATAAAAACATCACAATAATCCAGAAGTGATTCTGAATCGGTTGTATAACATCAACTCTGCACTAGATATTTAAATCCAAAATATAGTGAAAACACTATTAGTTAGCACAGTAAGAAGATCCTTCAAGATCTGAATCTCTTGCCCCCTGAAAGCGCTTCAAAAGGCTGCTGGGTCTAATGGCCGCAGCCTCCTCAGTACTCTTCAGAGCGTGGTGTCACGGACGCTTTCTAATCAGAGCGAACAGAGCCTGCGTATCAGACCTGTCCCAGCGGAAAACACTCGATGGTTGGAACGCAGAGTCCTCTAGGGAAGGTTAGCAGGACTACAAAAGGCTGGGATGTGAAGGTGCACCTGTGGTCGACGTCCCAAAGCAGCCTGCACATCAACTGCATAGAAATGCCAGCAGTTCGTCACGCTCGCCATGTCTTCTTTCCACATCTGAGGGATCACCTCGTCCTAATTCGCTAATTATTTCACTCATGTAATGGCCATGATGAGCTATGTCTTTGACTATTTATTTTGGTTGCTTGGCTCAAAATTGACAATCTCCTTCCCGAGTTGGGATTGTCCACAAGTGTTCTTTTGTGGTAAAGTCGCAAGCTGTCCTGTGACAGTCTGTTGGATCTCATGTTTCAATGTTCTGATCAAATCTTAGTGTCCATATTCATTCACGTAGGGTTTTTGATTCATCAAACCCTACGTATTTTAGCAAAGGTGAAATACTCACCTTAATGATGGATTTGTTTCTCACAAACAAGCAGCTTTTTTGTTTCAAAAGAAGTCAATCGATGGAGTTGTGTGGATTACTGTGACGTTTGTATCAGCTGTTGATATCAACTCTCGTCTCATCTCTCATCAGAAACAAACTCATCTACATCTCAGATGACCAGAGGGTGGGCAAATGTAACTTTTTGGGGCGCGCTATTCGTTTACGGTAACATTTTACTCAAGCAACCCCACTGATCTGTGAAATGTTTATTCTCTCTTCTTTTCTTCTCAGGATGTATGAGCATGCGAGTGACCTGGGGCTGTTTCTGTTCAATGATGCTCTGGTGCTGACTGAGAGGAGCGTGTCAAACGTACCGTTTTGTCTGGCAGTGAATACGACTCACACCTTTCTGGCCTCTGTGGCTCTTCACTGTCTAAATCTCACGGACATCACGGACACTAAGTGTGCGTGTCATTACAAGTACATACTGTTCATTGGGTTGCCTCTAAAATGAGCAAATAATACTATGCTACACAACCGGAAGTCTGCATTTATTTGACTTTTATGTGGCTTATGTGTTATTAATGTTATATAATATGAAATGATATGTACAGTTCAACCTATCCATAATCATTTCAGATGTTCGAAATGCTTTTCTTCTGGAGAGCCCGAAGCGCCAGTGGATTTGTGCTACAGACAGAGAAGAGGACAAGATCAGGCTGCTCTCTACTTTACGCTGTGCTATAAATGCTGCTATAACACGTAACTAAACGTGTAGTACTCACTACTACAAACTATGATAAACACTAGATGGATATTTTACATTTTGTTTTATTACCAAATAAGTTAAATTGGTATGTATATATAATGTTTGATTTAAACACTATTAAAGTCCGCATTATTACAACATGAAAGTATCTTTGCGCATACTGGATGATTTTAACGTTTTGAATATTCATGGCTGAAACGATGCAGAGAAATAGGATAATGACACGTGGGGTCATACAATCATTTTCATGATAATTTAAATATTCTTCATATTTTACGTGCGCACTTATGAAGGGTATAAAAGCATTTATTTCACATAAAATATACCGCTCTCACAAAATGTTTCAAAAAATTAGATGGCACTGTGGGGCCCTCCACAGGTCTACAGATATCAATGGGCCAATTTTATTTATACAAAAATTACAAAGACAATTAAAAAGACAAAACCCCCTCAGTATTTTACATGGTTAAACCTTAGCTGCAAGATTAGCTGCCACTTATAATTCTTGTAGAATTAAATGACATTTTTTTTAACTATAAATCCAATATATTTAGTCTTTCCCCCTCTTCTATCTGTCTACGAACAACATGCCTCTATCATTGTAGTGTGCAAAATTGTGTAATCTGTATAGATGCATATATGTTTTGGTGTCGGCAGGACACACGTCTGCTTTAGACAAGAAAATACAAAAAAAATTATTAATATTAACTTTTACCAGAAACCTTTACTTGACTTGACATTTTTTTGTGCAAACACACAGACAACCTTTCAAATAGTAATAATTAAGACATAAAATGGAATAATCGTGTTTACAATAAGATTAGGCCATAATATAAAAAGAAACAATTATTAAATGATCTATTATGCCTTCAACCACCCAAACAAAAACATAAAAAAATCCTATAAACCAAAGAAATACATGCTGAAGCATCATCTGTTTTGGGATTCATATTAAACTTTAAAGTGCTGGAATCAATCATCAATTTAAAAATAAAATAGTCTACACCACTCCTTCATTGATTTAAACATAATAAACTTAAGACGAGAATTGTCTATGATATATATATATATATATATATATATATATATATATATATATATATATATATATATATATATATATATATATATATATATATATATATATATATAAAAGCATAGGATATCCAAGGACTTCATGTGTCCAAAGCAGGATAATGGTATCATGAGAACGCAATGCAAATTCATTTGCATTCAAAACAAACGGCATTTTTCAACAGCTTGAGCACTGGACCTCTGTTAAAAGACTTTCTTAAAATGCTCAAAGGTGGATTGTGAATGCAGAACCTGGTCTGCTGATGGTTATCGGGTGTAATAAACTCTGTAATAGACAACCTTTGGCCTCCAGAGGGAGTACGAATTGTCAAATTTCAAAAGATGAACTCCTTGACCAGGATACTGGTGACTGCCTGCATAAACTTCCTCATGGCTGTCACGACGGGAAACGGGAACAATCTCATGTAGTAGTGGGCAATGTTCTTTCTGTGTCTCATGTAGTACTGGACGATGTTCTGTCTGCTTCTCTCCTTCAACTTGTTCTGTGGATTAAATTAGGAAACGGAATAAAATAAAAAAATAAATATGATGTAACGGATAAATATTTCACAGAACATCTCTTTGTGAAAGAAATGGACCCTCTTACCTTCTGTGGCTGCAGCGCTTGCCGGCATGGTCACGTCCTTCCACTCAAAGTACAGCCCAAAGCCGATATCGTAGTGATCCGTGGCAAATTCCCAAAACAGATGCGAGCCATCCTGATGAGTGGGCACCCGTACCGTCAACACCTCCCCTCGGCCCACTGTGATCACAGAGTCATGGTCGTGCAACACCTTTTCCTTGAACTCTTTAATCTGAGGCCGTGTCCACATAGAGGGAGCAATGATGGGTACTTCTGCATTTAAGAAAGAAAAAAAGGTGTGTTATGCCTGTTACAAATAACTTTTATTTTACAATTATATTTTATATGTGTAATGCAACCAGAAATAAGACACAAATACCTAAAAAAAGACAAATAAATCTGCTACTTTATACCATACCACTATTGTGAAATATTATTACTAATTAAAACTGCATAACTATATGTGCTAGAAAAGCTGGTGATCCTTAAGAAAGCATTCTTATCTTATTCTATTATTTCTTCTTCATATTTTTAATGAGTAAATAAAATGGTACTGTCATTCGAAAATAACATGTAAATCACTTTTGACAAATTTAACAATGGACGGACAGACAGACACACCTCCTGGTTTGCCTTCTACACATAAATGGAAGGCTTTTGAGTCTGTCTGTTGTTCCTGGATCTCTAATGAATTCGATTGGCTGTTGGAATTGCAGGTGGGCACAACTTCATTTGACACAGGAGAAGGAACATCTTCTGACATTTGATTCACATTCGAGTCCTGCTGCTTCTGTAAGGCCATCTGAAGTCAGATAGGAGAAATAAAAAGGGTTTATGGCACATTTCTTATTATTTTAACATGTTTCTTGGGGTTCAGTTAAAATGAAGTATCAATGTACTTTTTTTGTTTACAAAAATATATATTTGCAAAAATGATTTTCAACTCACTATTCTGACCTTCAGTGCTCGTCAGTAAACTTCAGTAATGATTGAAGTCATTTTTCATTGGAAAGTATCTACGCCCCTTCTGAAAAAGTGTTTTAAAAGCGCTTGTATGAAATCCATTTCCTTTTTTTACTTTCAGTTTCCGTCTATTGCCAAAACTTTCTGTGCGAACCCATTAGACCGTGCCTCATTTATGATCTGCAGTGAAATGCTTAGAATAATCATACGATCCTCCTCCGTGCTCCGGGACATGCACCAGTTTCTGATGCTGAGGTCCTTTTGTAGGACGCTTTTAACTGGACGAATGTAAATGTTCTTTAACTTTTCCCTTTGTCCTGTTGTCAGTAGTACGTCAGAAATTGGACAGACATCTGTATAGACGGCGGCAGTGAGAGTGAAGCCACAACTCCCGCATTGAGTAAACTAGTCATTCCTTAAGCTTTTTTTTGTACCCGGGAGGATGTTTTGAGCGACGACACTTGCGATAAGTTTTAAAGGTACAAAGGCCTTTTACTGTATCAAAATATTAAGGACACCTTTAAGAATCGTGATAAGAAGCCTAGTCTGTGGTTGTGCTCGTACCTGCTGTAAGCGGAGGGCCTGGTGCATGTACTGTTGGTAGTGCTGTTCCTGCAGCTGTCTGATGAGTAACTGCTGCTGGTCTGGATCGTCTGGATACTGCTGTTTGGCATACTGTTGAAACTGTACCGCCGTTTGTGCATTCAGCACAGCCATGATCTGTTGTCTGATAGTAACACATAGAGATAAACACTTTTTAAGCTGAATTCTACAAAAAGTTCAAGCTAGGATAAAAGGTACTTATTTCTAAAATGTGTGTGTGTGTATATATATATATCACTGAACATCATCACTTACTTTTGCTGCTCTATCTTTAACCTCTCCATCTCATCTTTTCTTCTCTGTTCCTCTTCTTTTGTCCTCCTCTCTTCTTCCTCTCTGCGCCGCGCTTCTTCTTCCAGTCTCTGCCGCTCCTGCTCTTCTCTCTCCAGCCGGAGACGTTCTTCCTCTTCTTTTCTGAACACCCAAACACACGCAGATTAAAAAGGAACTCCTGCGAGTCTCAACATATTAACAGGCTGCTTTAGAAGAAACTTGAGTCCCTGTAATTAATACAGAACACACCGTCTCTTCTCCTGCTCCTCCTTCTCAATCTTATGCGATGTCACGTATGTTGCAAACAGGCCACAACAGGAGTTCAGAAGCTTCACGAAGTCCTCCATGGCATCTTCTTTAGCCATGCTGCCCAGCCGTAGCCATTCCTTCCTGAGAGATGCAGTGAAACTAAATGAAGATCTACATGCATTTTAGGACTACGCTACATGGCTTTAAAAGATCAAACGATATCTTTACAAAACAGTACAGTGATGGTACAGAAAATACAATATGCTAGTATGTGCAATAACATGCTAATACATAGTCTATTATATGTGCATCAATATTAAGCCAAACTGCGCTTTATACACTTATTCCTCCATTACCTTCTGTCGTTTCCTAGTACATCAAAGAACCCAATTTCTGGACATGCATTTGGATCATAAGGACCGATTGTGATCTGCTTATGTAGTGCAACCAAACGGAGATTTTCTTCATATGTCGGGTTGAACGCCTTCCCATTCATCTCTACGTGAGACAACGACAAAATGTACATTACCCATCGTGGACAGTATCTAGGAGAACCCGAATAATGGTTATCATGAATGGCACTCGAGTTCCTGAATGGGTGGAGTTCTTGCTACAGTGTCTCTCTCCAGATCATCCATTCTTAGACAATGACTCACAGAAAAGGGACTTTAATTTTGTTTCGCTACCAACAAACAGACATAACCGCAGGTGCGACGGGACGAAATAAAGTCGCGAACATTTACCGGGGACAGTGGAAGTCTGGGTTACTTCGTTACCACTCCTTAAGTTACCTTTAAAGAATTTCAGCGCAAGTTTGAAGAGCTCCTCTAAAGCAAACCCCCAGTTTCTCTCCAAACTCCACGACTTCTGAGGCTCTCCGTGGTCCCCGCATGATTTACAGCCTTCCTCGGCGTGGGTTTCGGTGGCAGTGCCGTTCTCGCTGGTTGTCCCTGTCCTGTCGTCGTCTTGTTCTGCTCTGTCAAACTCCATCATGTCAAACTGTCAGCGCGAGCTGCTGCTACGGTTGCTGCTGTCACAGGTGGCCACGTAGCGCACAGAACACCTCTCTTCCGTATTTTCCCCACCGGAAATCCCGGATATTTGGGTTAGTTTCAGCTCATTTAAACAGCATTCGCTTTTTAGTCACGCCTGTTACTGCGCAGGTAAAACCCGACGTGTATTCGGACGCGTCTTGCATTCGGTTTAATGCTAAAAAAGGCCACTTTGACATAAAGAACATTACCTGCGAGCGGAATGCGCAAGCTGACCCGACTCAAGTCGTAATGCAGCTAGTAAACTGAACCACGTTTCTCTTCAAAGCTATTTTGAGATATATGGAAATAATTATCAGATGCTGAGGAAGTGTAATGTTTTTAAGTCTTCTCGTCGCAGAGCTGATATTAATTACTGGGATAAACGTTCCATATTCCCGCGTATTTCACCAAAAACTAAGAACTCTCATTTTTTATGTTAATGTTTAACTGAACTTTTTTTTTTTTTTTGAAGAACAATAAATGCAATAAACAAAAAAAAAAAAAATGCATTTTTACCTAACTCTTTTCTAACTGTTCAGAATAAAGTAAACCAGCCAATTACTAACAGAATAACGATACACCCACTGAACGTGACACAAGTCCATCAAACTTCGTGAAAAACTGGAAGACCCAGATTAACAGAAACAAGGGTTTCCAGTCTGTCGTGTTACAACAAGAGATGGACAAATTGATTTGGCAATTTTGTGTCTGTTTCAAGCTGTTGTTCTGTGGTTTTGCCAAAGCCATCCTCTTTCGTGTAAAATCATGTAAAGTATTTAATCTTCTCCTTTGCTTTTACTGATCGAACTCATTGAATTAGGCTTACAAAGTCATTCTGCCATCGCAGACCTTTGCCACTAAAATGGAGTGATTGAAATTAAACACAAAGAATGTCCAGAATCTCCTAGGATTCTGTAGAACACACGTTTACTCTCAGAGGTAAGAGCTTTTCAAAGTATCAGTCATATGTAAATTAATTTTAAAACTGACTTTTATTTAATACTGTGAGAGGTACTATATATTAGTGACTTATATATCATATTGACATCACATGAGCTGAGTAATACTACTCACTTTATCTCAGTATTATCATCCCTATTATTAGACAGCTTCTGTTACAAAATAAATTAATCATTTCTACAATGAAATAACAAAATTACTTTGTGCACAAATCATTTACCTGTTATATATGACCCTGGACCATAAGATCAATCTTAAGTAGAAAGATATTTTTTTAGCAATAGCCAAAAATACATTGTATGGATCAAAATAGTACATTTTTATTTTATGCCAAAAATCATTAGGATTTTAATTAAAGATCATGTTCAATGAAGATATTTTTCCCTACCGGAAATGTGCATTGCTAACAACTTAATTTGGACAACTTTTAAGGCAATTTTCCCAATAATATATTTAGCTATTTTTTTCACCCTCATATTCCAGATTTTCAAATAGCTGTATCTTAGCCAAAAATTGTCATATCCTAACAAACCATACATCAATGGAAAGCTTGTTCAGCTTTGGACGATGTATAAACCTACATTTTGAAAGATTTACCCTTATGACTGGTTTTGTGATCCTGGGTCAAATATATAAATGTACACTAAGAGCACATAGAGGTCATAAAAGCACAAGTGCTTTTGTTTTCACAGTATAAATCTGCTCACAACAAAATTCTCAGAATTTCCATTTCTTGGGTAGTTAGTGTTCTTCTCTCAATGCCTTTGCTGCTGTGGATTTTAAACTGTATAGGACTTGATTTTACCCATCAAGAATTTAGTGGCTTGTGGGTCAAATGTGTAACGCCTAAATATATATATTTTCTAGGGGCTTTTAGCTAACATTATCCAATAGCCTGTGCTGACCAGCAGAATTTTGCTTGAAGATTACAACACATTGTTTTTTCCTTTGGAATAAGGCATAAGAAAGTAAGCAGTCCATTTTGATTCAATCTGACTTTAGGTTGGCTTTGCTGGGTCTTACACCTGCACTGCCCATGGAATAAAGGTGCCAGGATCCGCAGGAGGACACTAAAATAAAGCAAAAATATAATTGTCAACAAACTTCAGTGGGCCCGTTAAAAGCAGCTGATATGATATCAAACAATAAATCACATCAAGCAGCTCCATGAACGCCATAGTTGTATGTAGGCTGCTGTTGAAAAATCTCTATAGCTCACCAAGGCTCCATTTATTTGATTAGAAACCGTGAAAAATTCTAAAGTTAAATATTCTTACGATTTAAAGCATTTTTTGTGTAATTATGCATTATATGGAGCCAACCATATACAATTACCGACAGTAAACAAGTGAAAGTTACTACATACCAGTTTAGTAAACTTGTCTTCACAGGCATTTCGTATCCGTTCAGGCGTTGCAGGGCTGTCCAGTCTAAATGGTCCCATCAGACCGGACTCAGCCCTGGCAGCTGTGATGGCATCTTTAATGGCGTAAAACACCGAGGCTGCCAGAAAGAGAGGGGGCTCACCCACAGCCTGAGTAAAAAATACGAGAGTCAACAGACTTGAACCATGATCTGACGATGGAGTCAGTTGTTGTGGTTCATCTAACCTTCGAGGAGAAGATGGCCTTCTCGTTAGGAGCATCCCTGAGCAGCGAGACCTTTAATTCAATGGGAATATCCCCAAAAGCGGGAATCTTATACATCCCAGGTCCGCGAGTATACAAGTAACCATCAGGAGAGTAGCGTAGTTCCTCCAGCGTGAACAGACCTAAACCTTGCATGAAGCCACCCTCCACCTGCATACACAGCCACAAATCAGATTATAATTATGATGAACCGACAACGATGTGATCTGTTTTATTACATTTAGATGAAATACCTGTCCAATGTCCAATGCTGGATTTAAACTCTTGCCCACATCCATGACTATGGATGTATGAAGATTCTGACAGGAGAGATAAGCGATACGTGTTATGAAAACACTCTATTTGATAATTACACTCAGAAGTATCAAAAGTTTGGTCAGTAGGTTTAGTAAAACTTGTATTTCCACATAACAAATACACATTTAGCCCTGGCATTACCTTATGACTACCAGTTAGACAGTCTATCTCCACCTCTGAGACGGCCACGCCGTAACTGAAGTAGTTAAACGGCCTTCCTGAATTTGTTTCAAAATCATAGCCAAGATCTGGAGTCCTATAAAACATAGTTTTATGGACGATAACAAAATTAGAAATGTGTAATTTACCACATTCATTGAAATTTGTTACAATTATATTCAATTATAGCTGGGGAAACCACTTTAAAATGTACTTGTAAACGTACTTGTAAAATCCATTGGCAGATAAATTAACTCTGTCGAAATAGGCTGCTTTCACCTGTAAATGTGATTAAAGCGTCATATGTAAAATGCGGTAAAATATAATGCGGTGAATAATTACATACGAAAACTAAATACTGACCCAATCCTCCCAGCAGCCTTTGGGGTTTTTGTCTTTGTAAGGCTGAAGCCTCTGTAGTAATGTCTGGCAAGCATTCTGTGGAAAAAATTTGTTGTACATAATTGTTGGACAAATATTGATTCGAATTAATGTGGATTAGTTTTATGGCTGACGTTTGACGGGGTAAATAAATATGTTTGTAATGTTTTTGAAAGAAGTCTCTTACGATGAATTATTTGGTCAAAAAGTAGAGTTAAAAATGTTAAAAATTATTACAATTTAAAATAACTATTAAACTTATTAGTGCGATCCTTCAGAAATAATTTGGATATGCTGATTTGTTGATTTTATATGATTTTTGTTGAAATTATTATAAATATTGACAAATGTTGTGCACTTTCCAATAATTTTTTTTTTCTTTACTGTCGCTTTTAATCAATTAAAAAACTGTCCCAAAACTTTTGAATGATAGTTTACATGAAAAGCATCATAAATATCTGCCGCGCGAGGCTTACAAAGGTGGCCATGCCGTTGAGATCCGATGAGGCAGAGGCGGCCGTAGGGCTGGTGTTGGGAACTGTGTTAGTGCTGGTCTCTGTGATGTGAATCTTAGAGCAGGGGATTCCAAGAGTTTTACTGGCCACCTGCACAACACAAAAATTCAAATGAACAGTTGCGTCAAATTATTTAATACAGTACTTTTGTTGTGCTTTGTTTGCATTACCTGGACCATTTTAGTGTGCAGGCCTTGGCCCATCTCTGTTCCACCATGAGTTAGTAAAACCGAACCATCTGAGTACACCAGTACCAAAGCTCCTGCCTGGAACAAAAACATCCATCTAACACATAATCAACTGTTTTTAATAATTATTCAGAGCCTGAGAGGAAAAGGGCTGACCTGGTTGAGGAAGACAGCGGTAAAGCTGATTCCAAACTTTGTGGGAACGATGGATAATCCTCTTTTGGTCCAACGATGCTGCCTGGAATTAAAGTATTACAGCAATTCTTACCCAACATGCTATGCAGTACCTAAACTTGGAACATTTTCATAGTAATATACAAATAAAATCACTAAAGTGCTGGCTTTGCTGTTTGAATTTATGCTGCCTATTGTTATTTTATATATTTATTTATATGTATACAATATTGTAGTAACATATTATTTAAATTTCAGATTAAGTTTTAGTAAGTGTCATTTTTATATATTTATTCATATTTTTATTTCAGCTTTGGTTTTAGGGATTTTGGTACTTTAACCTGAATTTATGTTCTTCTGTTAATTGTCAATGCAACATTCCTGCTATATCGCTTCTGGTTGTGTCGATGTGCTCAGCATTTCTGATTATTTCTAACCTGTTGTATTGTTCCGCTGCCTCCTTGCGCTTGTTGAAGTCTGAGAGCTGCATGCACTCCTCCCAACAGCGATCGATGGTGAACTGCTCCAGACGTTGATTGAAAGGCGTGAAATCCCCCTCTTTGTACAGGTTCATCCTCCTCACCTGGAAGTGGTAGAGAATTCTGTTTACGTGTTACATTTGTGTACTACGAACTGCGAGAAGGAAAAAGTTGCAGTATGGACCTCTTCAGCAGGCAGACCACAGCTCAAAGCCACATCACTCATCCAGCTCTCTGCGATCATCATGCCCTGCGGCCCCCCGAAGCCTCTGAACGCTGAGTTAGACGGCAGGTTGGTTTTACACATGTAGCCAGTGCCACGGATGTTAGGAACGTTGTAGGAGTTATCCATGTGGAACAGTGCCCTCTCCAGGATCTGCGCATTGACAGACAGGACACACATTTAGGCTTGGAACGTAATAGAATATCTTGTAATGTGTCTCAGTGACCACAAGGGGGATAGATATTCAAAACTTTGAGACGCCTACTCACTGACAACGACAGGTCTAGTGAATTGCCTGCGTTGCTGTAGAGCGTCACTTCAAGTGCCGTCACTCTTCCATTGTTCATGTACCCAACCTAGAAATTACAGAGCAATAGTGTATGAAAAGAACGAGGATAATAGTGTGTGGTATTATGTCTTCGTAGGGATTTTTAAATGACCTAAAATAGCCGGGTTTTGCTTTGTTTTCTTAATGTTTTTATACTTGCTGAAGGTAAGGATTAAAAAGTAGTTTGACCAATAGTGTACATTCATTAATCGACCAATCGTGGTGTGCAAGAAGCTTAACATGTATGTGTACATATAATGCATGAGGACTGTAAAGAGCATGTTAATAGAAAAACACAACCATGGACATATTAGCCAATTTTAGAAAGCCCAGCCAAGACTGAGAAGACTTGTCATCAACCTAAAGGACAATGTAATGGAAATAAATTGCACAATTTTTCACCTTGTAATGTCCGAAAAATGGATGCCGACCGCCTGTGACTAGCATGTCCTCATCGCGATCTAGCATGCAGCGAACTGGCCGCTTGACCCTAGAAGAAAAAGTCCAAACTATACGTTTACCCTTCACATTGCTACTGACTTTATGTAAATAGGCACATTAACGTGTTTTAAATATTCATACGTATGTGCAGCAACAGCAACCACAGTGGACAGAATGGTGCTCCGACTCTCTTTCCCTCCAAATCCTCCTCCCATTCGCTTTACACGGCATACCACCCGGTTGGCAGGAACTCCCAGAGCTTTAGCCACTAGAGCCTGTGGTAAAAACGGCACATTATTTGCATTAGCACAGTACAATCAACTATACATCACATCATTAACAATCTTATCTTATTTTTTTGCTTCTAATGAAGTAACCATTTCAAATGAGAGGAACCATAGCATCTGTTGTCTGACAGAGGGTTTTTCTATCTGATTTGTTTACTTGAGTCTTGGAGGCTGACTGAGTGGACACAAACAGCTCCATTTCTCCATCCTCTCCACTAGGCACAGCCAGAGTGCAGTTAGTCTCCAGATAAAACTGCTCCTGCCCTCCAATGTGCATCTCACCTGCAGAATCGCACATTTAGCGTCAGCTTGTGAAATGAGAGGAACAGGTCTGAACAAGAATTATTTAAGGATATAAATGGTGAGGAAAAAAACTGCAGATCTACCACAGAATTTGTGCAAATCACAGACTCTTTTTTCATGAAAACATGGTTTTAAGGGGTTACTCCACACCAAAATGTTTATTTTGTTGACGCAAGGATAGGTTTTCTACATTCATTTATGCTTTTTACTTACGGTGACAAATTGCTGAATAAAGTTGTTGTTTTTGTATTATTTCCATGCAAAAAGTATTCTCATTACTTCATAACTGTCACTGAGTACTGACTTCATTCTGAACTCCATTTCCCATACACCCCGTACATGAGACTAATCACCTGCATAGGTGTAACCCATTAACTCCCCTACTTAAACTGCCTGCTCACTACAGGGAGTGTGAAGTCTTGTTTTAGCTTCCCTGTTAGGTATTGTGTTTACAGAACATGATCTTGGACTGTTTATCTCCTCTTGATTCTCTGCCGTCTGCCCTTGTGATCTTGTTACCTGAAACTCCTACTGTTTGCTGCCTGCCCCGACTTCTGCTCGGTATTGTTTCTTCCTCTGGATGGTCTCTGATATGCCTGTCCTTGTTCTCTGACCACTGCTTGATTGAGTCTGCTCATATCATTAAAAGGCTGCACACGGATTCCTCTGCCTCTGATCCTTCATTACAATAATGTGACAATTAAGCCACTGACGACAGATAAAGTATTCTGATAATGTCTTTCATACTTTTCTGGACCTGGACAGTGTCATTTACTTGGCAGCCACCAGCCTCCTGGTTTTCATCTAAAATATCTTGTGTTTGGAGGACGAACAAAGCTTTTTTTTTTATGACCACATTTTTATTCTGGGGTTCCTCATAGCTGATCTTCACAGCTTTGGCTGCTCTCTGAGCATGGGCCTGTGTGTCTGCCACAATGCCCCACTATATGTCCAACACATGTGACCTAGCATGAAAGATCAGTGTTAGGACTCTACAATTTTTTTTATTTTGGGGTGGAGTAACCCTACAATAAACAAATAATTTAAATCTTTATTAGATAACTTTCATTCTTCACAAAGAGGCTCAAATCAGTTCCACCATCATTTTAGATAAAAAAAAAAGGTTATACCATGCAGGATGTGATCAGAGTCTTTGAATCCCTGTGCAACATCTCCTCTCTCTATACTTCTCACCGGCTCAAAGAAGGACTTGTTGGCGATAGCATCCTGTTTGAAAGAGTGAACTTAAACATTTTAGCAAACCAGTCAAGCTTATCTCTGTGTGTTTTGTACAAGCTGTTTGCCTGAAAACCTTGAAAAAGCCTGTTATGTAATGATGAGCAGGAGCTGAAAGGTCAGAGCACAGCACCAAATGTTTTGTGATAATATTGTAGATCCGTGGTTTTGAAACCAAAAAGTGGTTGTAGGTCATATTTTTAGTCCTAAGCAGATTACATTTCACTTCACGTTTCTGTTTTTTCAAAGGCTTTTTGTATAGAATTTTCAATACACAACTCTGGGATCTGTAAAATCCTTTGACATCTTGTGTCATGTTTTCTTTTCGAACATGTTGTTCGTATTGGTGCTCATTTGCCATATGCTCTTCTGTCAATCTCATTGTGTCTGGTTTGAGCATGTGCCTATTTGTCTCCTGTCTGATCAGATGCACCCACTTTTATGCTGATAAAGACCTTTTTGTGGACTTGCTTGCTCTGTTGAATTTGGGTTGTGTCCACCACACATGACAAAAGCATTGTTCCATAGCCAGATGATTGTATTTTCTGTGGTGAGTGTGAACGTGAAGTAAATACAGACCTGAATGGTGACGATCACAGGCTGCAGTTCCTCATAGCTGATCTTCACAGCTTTGGCTGCTCTCTGAGCATGGGCCTGTGTGTCTGCCACAATGGCCCCCACTATATGTCCAACACATGTGACCTAGCATGAAAGATCAGTGTTAGGACTCTACATGAGTATACAAAAGCTACACATTATATGCAGAGACACATCACAGATTCCAATCATAATGCTACTGAAAAGCTTGGGGTTGGTCTTTTTTTTTAATGATTTTTCTATATTTTGTAAAAGAAAAAGGTATTACAATTCTATTTTAGTATTTGAAAATATATGTAATAATTTATTTCTATAATGAAAAGCTACATTTGATTAATTTTTGATGATGCAAGAAACATTTACTACTTTCACGTACTATCAATGCTAAAAACAGCTGTACTGTTTGCGGAAACTGAGATACATCACTTTTTCATGATTCCTAAATATAGATAAACAATTAGTTGTTTAAAAAGAGTTTAAAAGAACTAAATCTTTTGTAATAAAAATAAGTGTTTTACTCTAAGTCGTTTATTTTAAAAAATAAAGTCTGTACTGTCACTTTTGGTTAATTTACTGCATCCCTGCTGAATAAAATAATTAATTTCTAAATGCAAAAAATCTTCTGATCCCAAACTTCTGAACAGCAGTTTATAGCACTGACATATATCAAAGATATATAAAAGATTCAAATACATTTAAATAAATGTATTTCTTCATTAAGTGTGACCTAATTTCTAATTAATTACACTTAATATCTTGCAATGTGCCATACAACAAAGTGATTTAATTTACAATTTAATTTTTAATTAAAATGTTTTACTTTTTTTCACTCTGAGATGGATACAGAATTTTCTAAGAAACACCAATTGCTTTGTTGTAAATGTGTGAAATTTTTGGGGTAGATTAAGATTATTTTTAACTATGCCACATCCAAGATGCTCAACCATGAAAGGGCATGTCAAAGTGTAACTGCATCAATAAATGATTATGCCGTAGAAAAACGCCTGATCACAGAATAGCCTACTCTGCAATCAAGTGAGATGCATGTGAGATACATTTTGCACGGGAATCCGTTAAGATTTGTCAAAAATGCACAACGTCATTTACTACGACTTCAAAAAGATACTCTCTGTTTTGTGAAAGAAGTGTAAAAGCCATTACGTTATGGTTTCCTTATGCCTGCATCATAACTAACAACGGACTTCTATATAAAAGCGAAATCAATTTAAAAGCTCTCTGCGTAACAACGTCTTGACATCAGAAATACTGTACAGAAAATTCAGTGAAATATAGAAAAACCTTATCATCTGCAAAAACGGTTTCATCATAAACGACAGGTCCTGTCATGTTACTTCCTGGGATGTCTTTAGCAGAGACAAACGCAACCACTCCAGGAACTGCCGTCGCATCGGAGGTGTCAATGGATCTATAAAGAGAAACACGTACACACAATGAACACACATAATCATTGTCTCAGATCACTGAACCTTTTTATGACACGTCATAAAAACAACAAACATAGGTTGGCTTTAAGAACATCAGTGTGCATGTGACAAGTCATATACTTGGCTTTAACTCAACACTAAAACATGACGCGTGTTATTTTCAACTAACTTTATGAGTGCGTGAGCTTTAGTACTGGTGACCAAAGCCAAATGGAGCTCATTTTCATAACAGGGGATGTCGTCACAGTAGACCGCTTCTCCTGTGGCCTGCTTAAGTGCAGAGAGATGCATGATCGGTTGCCCCACCACATCAGCACTATTATGACCAGGGGGAACTGCCTGCAAACAAAGAAATAAGGGTCTATCATTAGATTGGCATGGTGGCATACGTGACAATGTTAACGTTTTTGGTCTTGATGGATAGATCTGCTATGATGCTGAGGCAGAGCATATACAGAGACTTGCTACTGCCAATACATCCACAACATGCTGCTGTGAGCATGTAAGAAAAACTGCTGCTGTAAATATAAATATATGACACAACCCCCACACAGCATACGGGTATGGGTCCATTGCAGATCTGTACAGGTGGAGCTGGGGAGTGTGAAGGGTTTCTAAAGTGGACTCCAACAGCTACAGCAAGCACTAGCCAAGTATTTAAATGTTAAACAGCAAGCTCATTGGCTGAAAAAGGACCATGTAATGATGTAATGATGATTGAGTTACACCCATCGGACTGTGCCATCTAGAGTTTCATAAAACTTTCCACATAACGCACAGATAAAGCTGCTAAATGCCGATGTATATGTACCTGGTAGAGCTGTACACTGGAAGGTGAGTCCAGCTGGAAGAGCTCAGTAGCAGTGGCATATTCAGGTTGAACGTCTTCCACAGTCACACCCTGTTGAATTTACACAGTTTACAATTAACCCTGAAACAGTCATGTGACCGAGAACATATGTCACCCTGGACCACAAAATAAGGATTTTTTTTTTACTTAAAAAAATTAACCAATGCAATATATTTTTGCCTATTGCTACAATATACCCATGGTACTTAAGTTTTGTGGTCCAGGGTCATATACACTCTTGGACTGTTAGAAAGTAGTAAACAGTAGAATAAGTGTCCAAAAATAACTTTTGAGCACATTTGCAAATTGCAAAAAAGCTATATACATTTCTTACTAACCATTAAAATGTATTTTTTAATTTAAATAACTTAAATTACTGCCACATATTTTGGAGCTAAGTAGAATTTTTCAGACATTTGATTGTCTAAGCATGCAAAACACAATATCAAAAACCTCCTTTCGCAGGTCCAGAGCCAGTTTGTGTTGGACAGTGAGGAAGAACTTGTAGAAGAGGCTGACAGTCAGTGTGCGTCTGTATGTCACCATCCCACCAGGAGCTGTAGGTGACAGACTCATCTCCTCAGCCAATGATGCGCAGGCGTCCTCTAGGAGCTCCTCGTTCCATTGCCTGCAATTAAATAAAGATTGCGTGAAACTGATGCATCGGTTGCTGAATGAGGCTGAACGTCAGAAAAGAATCAGAAATGTGCTGGAAAACCTGCCAGACACCGTCATCTACCTGTTGAGTAACCTGTTGCATGTGGCCGTGGCAAGGACAGTGACAGGGGCCATTCCTCCATAGCTTATCTGGATACTCTGCACTACACTGGATTGCTCCTTGAAGAATACGTTCATCCCACACGTGACAATGGCAATGTCATCCTCTTTGCGAGGAGACTGTTTGAAAGCTGAGAAGTACTGGCCCTAAAACAGAAATTCACAGAGTTCACTCCAAATTTAATCTATTTCATGTGAAAAATTAATGTGACACAACACTGTTTGAAGGTTTTGGTCGTTTTAGATGTTTTAGAAAATGAGTCTATGAGCAGCCTAATATTCGCACGATTGCAAATGTGATACTAATTTTATGCAATTCATAACAGAAAGTTAATATTCTGTGAATTGATAAAAAAACTGTGCTGTCTGATTTGCTCCATATAACGCAAATAAAAACAAAATATATAACAGCTGGTTTATATACATTAAGCAAAGATCGGGATTGACATCATTAGAAAAGAAGCCTATTTGAGACATGTGGTGATAAGATTTGAGTTTGAACTTTTCCCTTTCCTCATCACATATCTGACACTGTTTGAAATAAGCAGGCTATTAATAGCATCTAATTATTACTAAGACTTGTTGCAAAGAAAATGCAACTTTTTTCCTAACATGGAGTAAAGAGAAAATATGGCTATTTGCCCTTAATGCAAATAACTACTGGCTTCAAAATAAAGCCAAATCAGAACAGTTGTGCTTCTGTGAGCAACATGTGCTCCGTCAATGAAGCCGCGTTGTGTGATTGATTTGTGTGAGTTGTGTGAATGATTCAATTACATGAATAAAACCACTTGCTTTATTCTTGAGTGAATCAGTCCTTTTTAACGAATCGAATGATTACATGATTCTTTCATTAAGACATTGATTTGACACCACCTACTAGCAGATTTAGTTTTGTATTTCAAATCATACTTTCCTTTCCTTTAAATTACTTTTTCTTCAAAATGTTCAAAATGTTTTATTGGAAGCATTAATCCCATAGCATTATTTAGGGATTGCTTTAAATGTATTAATGCAACCCATTTTTATTTAAAATACATTTTAAAAGTAAGCCCTGACAATACTGTGGTTCACCCTAAAATGCAAATTCTGTCATAATTACTCATGTTGTCTCAAACCCATCTGACTTTGCAACAAGTTTTAACATGTAGAAGACTCTCAAATGGTAAACGCGTTCAAAATAAATAAATCAAATTCCATTTTTTTCTTTGCACTTAGCCAGGTATCATATAGCTCCAGGCAACTTGGAATATAACATACATGTCTTGTGAGCCACTTTTTTGCTAATACGATAGTCTTAGACATCAACGGACTGGATGTCTATTCCAAAGTAAGCAAGCCTGATGAGTTAGAATGACGCATAGTAAGCGCATTATGACAAAATAGCACTTTCAGAGTATTTCTAATCACAGAATGTTTTGAATGCAGACCTTTCTCGTGTACGGAATCTCAATGGACAACAGAATCTCTTCTGGCTTCAGAATGGTCTTTCTGTATCCAGGAAAGAACGTGCCATCCATTTCGAGAACACGCTTTTCCCCTTTAAGCATCAGACAGAGATTTTTTAATATGGTTTCTAAAACATACATTGAAAAAGTTTCAATGTATTAATCAATTGTTCTCTGCTAGAATAAAATCTGCAGAACGGAGAACATGGACACAGAATCAATAAAAAAAATATAGGGTCAACACCCTAGAGTATATGTTTCTAGACTGATACACTGTACTGCGAAAGTCCTGTTTACCACAGCTTTCAGTATCCTTAACCCCTGTACCATGTGAACAACGGGAAACTATACAATTATTTAGAAGTATCTCTAATTTAGATTTCTAGCTATTACATTAAATATTACACAATATTTAGACTTCAGCAGGACTATATAAATGACTGTACACTAATGGAATAGGATATCACTGGAGATTGCTTCTGTTTTCTCTACATTAACTGCCTCTGTATTCTGTATCAGATCACGAAATGCTTCAACCTTTGATCCTTAAACAGGAAAAAAAACATTGTACCTTTGGACATCACTGTTAGCTTGCAGCCAGCTGCCATAAACACAGGGTTGAGGTCTGAAATGGGACTAGCTGTCATAATATTCCCACCAACAGCCTGGAAGCATAGATACGATATTCATGTAAAGCAACTCATGTGACTTTTAATCATCGCTTTTATGTTTTATTATTGAGGTTACGCACTTCATTAAATCAAACAGCCATTAGTTTAACATTTGACAGTAATTTTCAAGTCCATTAACTTACATAAAACACTTTATATCACTTTGTGTCTTCAGGGACATGACATACCGCAACATTTCGGATCTGCTGTCCTGCAAACCAACGCAGCTGCTCAAGAACGGCCTTAAAGACCTCCGTCTGATGAGCAGGCAGCTTCTTTACCGCTGAACGCAACGCGTCGCCCAGCATAGTCAACGTCACTGATGCACCAACCTCAATACCTGCGGGCCAAAGCCAAGCCAAGATTAACTGACAACTGTAACTTGACCAAAGCCATACAAGATAAATGAATAAACACACAGTTCTAACTCTATAATATTTAGATATATTGACAAATAATATTTGCATTAAACCAACACACACTGACAGCATCCCTTTAGGTGTATGACTCTCACCGTCCTGTGTGTGTTGGATGATGTTCAGTTCAGGAATGTAAGACGGTGCCAGAATCACAGGGTAAAGAAGGTTTTTGAACTTCATCTCAATACCTAGAGGAGAGACACAAAACAATTAAAATGAGCTTTGAGTCCTGCGATATGCTCTTCAAGTTTTGCACAAAGAAAAATCAACATGTTTTTTTCACTCATGATATGTAAACATACCCATGGAATTTAACGGAAGCATATATCAAACCAAACAATGATATACAGGCCAAAAATACGATTGATGATGATTTATTGACTCAAGACTTGCCAATCTCTAATAAAGATCCCTTTTTATCATTGGCCTAAATGTAAAAAAAAATCTGAATATCCATATGTTCCTACTATATTGTAGGGAAAAATGTATTTGAAATGAGCAATATGTCTGAATTCAAAGTGTCCCCTGGACAATAGTGTGACCATGACAGTACACTACATACTATAAAGAACACTCAGAGAGTATGAAATCACAAACAAGCAGAATGATCTGAACATTTGTAATGTATGTGGGACTCACCAACTTCTGTGTTCCCAACCACTAGTTTAGCATTTGGATAAGTCGCCTTCAGCTCCAAGAGTTCTTCAAGAGAGCAGGGTTGTATCCAAAGCACTCGTTCTCCAACAAACCTCAGCTCTCTCTGGGGCTGTTTACTTAAACTCTGCACATCACAAATGTAAGTTAAAGTGGTTATTTACTGCAGCAATCAGTCTCCTCATTTTACTTTGATGGTCAATCAATTCAGATTAAATTTATTTTATACGCACCATGAGCTCAGGCGGGAAAATAATCTCTTGTGTCGGGTCCAGTGGCATAAACTCTGATTGGTCATATAATTTCTGAGCTGGAAGCATTGAATTTTCCTGAAAATAGAGAAAGAAATATTGGAATTCTTTGCCTTTAGATATCATTCAGTACTGGACATACTGTGACCGTAAAACATAGATCTTGAAGCCACTACTGCTTGTTTCATGGCTGTAGATTTGACCTCACATGCTTATGAGTGTAAATTCAAACATGTGACTGCTTTCTTCTGAGAACGCAATGGCTGCCATGTCATTGATTTCCTATCAAAGTATGCTACAGGTTTATCATGAATGGCAAGGCTTTAGGACAAAAACGTGTTTGTAGAAAATAGAGCATGGTGTCTAGATGTCTGTTTTACTCACAATGACATGGTCTTGCATATGTCCATTAGTCATGCAGCAGCCATTACTTTGTCCTTTTCCACCACAGCATCCCCCATCCTGAAAGTAAAAGACAATAAACAAAAATATATTCATTCTTGCTTAGTAAATCTGATTGAATCCAGACAATTAAGTGCTAGTTCACAGTACAGGTCATAATACAATGCTGAGAAGGTAAACAAAGATATTTGGTTGCAACAGCATTGTTAGTTGCAGTTTCAACAAAGAATGAAAAAAAAAATTCTCGCATTAATTCACGTAGGAAATGTAAACGAGTAATTTCAAGATTTTTCCATTTATACCATCTGCACTGTGTATTCCTACCCAAAATGCATTCCTAAAATCAGTGGGAAATGATAGCTGATGATCTCGTACGAGCACCTAACCCTGATCATAAGCCTAAAACAAATATTTCCTGAAAAAATATCCCTGAAATCTGTTTGGTTGATTGGAATGTTGTTCCATTGACATATTTTACTTAGTAAGATGCCGCTTGCCTTTAGCTTGTGTTCCTGCAGTGTTTATCTCACAGAATCCCAGTTTTCTTGTTTCAAAATTAGTTTATATTGTGTTCAGGGTTGAATGTGGCCAAATGGTTCCCTATGCCTGGCAGTCAGACCGGTTCAGTGCCCGTGAGCTCAACAAACTCGGGGCAGGTATCAACATTCCTCAACTTGCCTGTCTTAGATGTTCTTTTGCATTGTCTGCTGTTTTGATAAATTTGGTTCACTGTTCAAAGACTGTGCCAATTACCTCTATCTTATATCTTATATTAACTTTACATATAAAGCTGCAGTCCATAACCTTCGGTGCTCCGGAGCTTCTTTCTGATGATGTGTATGACATCAAGAAGGACTTTCTAGACAAGTAAAAATTGTCTTGTTTTCAGAAGTCGAAATTAAGTAACTTTTTGCCTAGAACAAGCAAAATAATCTTATTTCAAACATAAAACAAGATTACCCCATTGGCAGATTTGTTTAGCTTGTTTAAACATTTAATTTGTAATTGACTGCTCTTAAAAAAAGAGAAATAGTTTTTACATGTCTAAAAACTTTTTTAGATGTTTTGGCTGGAAAGACGACAAAAAAAATCTAAGATAGGAAAGCAATTTTTTGCAGTGTAGTCTGAATTATGAACACTTATTATATGTGTACCGTAGTGATTTATGGAGTACACGATTATTATATAAAAACAAATAAATTATAAATTGCAGGGGTTTTTAATCTATCTGTCTATCTATTCTAAAAAAATATCTATTATTAAAAGAAAATATACAGGTGTAGACTTCCAGGAATTCCTTTTATATGAAATATAATTATTATTATTTAATCAGCATCACTCTGTTTTTTTACCTTTGTGAATGTTCTGTAGCCTTCTAGAATTGGTCTGTAGCCAGTACAGCGACATAAATTGCCTGCGTACAAACCATTTAAAAACAAAAATATTTATTCAGAAAAGTTATACGTTACCTTAATTGATCAAATTTGACAAGATGCAGAAGTTACGGCTCTTTCTGTACCTTGAAAGGCCTCTTGAATGTCATGCATGCTGGGTTGAGGGTTGTTTCTCAAGAGAGCGTACATAGACATCACGATTCCTGGAGTGCAGAACCCACACTGTGACCCATGAGCCTTTGCAATTCGCTCCTGGATAAATGTTACAGTAAATGTTACTTTAATGTTACAGTGTGACACATGCTTTTCTCAAAATGATCTGCAATTCTGAGAGAATAAGATAAAACTGTGACCTGTACAGGATGGAGTTTGCTCGCCACGCTGCCGATGCCCTCCACGGTTGTTACTGCACAGTGATGCAAAGAGCATAGAGGAGCCAGACAGGCATTAACAGCGTAGTGACTTACAGCGTACCGTCAAGGACATAACTATGTAACTCTGGCATATGTTTTAGAATCCTTAAATATTGATAAAGGAATTATTAACAGCTACCGTGAACCTGTTTTTAAGGACAGCAATGCACTTTTAAGATGAAAGATACATAATCCGGTTTTGATGTGGATGATTTCTGGACACCATTACGGTGCAGGCTCCACAACCTCCTTCGGCACATCCCAGTTTGGTTCCCGTCAGACCCACTGCAAGCAGTGACGATAAGGAAAACAGCTCGAAGACAATGACACTGAAAAAGTACGTCGACCCGAATGACAAACTGCAAAGTAATACCTAGATGACATTCCCTGTGACTGAACATTACAAGTTTGGATCAACAAAATATCATCGCATAGCAGTTATGTAAATAATTAATGTACTAACATTGAGGACAAAAATAAAGATTAACTAATTATAAATGCATACTGTAAGTGCAAATGAGTTATTTCTGTCCAATCTGACCCTTTAAAATAACCTTTGTTGTTGTGGCACTCTTGACCCATAAAATTATATTTGTTGGTTCATGGTTCATTTTCTGTAATACAAGTCAAATGTTTGACTTATAAAACCAGTTACATGAACATGACTTTTTTTGGTTTACAGAAAGGCAAAAAGAAAAAAAATCAACTAAGTTATAAATCAATTATTACATTTTTTTTTCTCAAAGTTACAACTATTTTCCTTGTGTCCTGATCACATGGAATCAAATCAGTGATTTTCCTGAGCAAAAACGGCCTACATTACTAATCGATCTACTGTAATAACAAATATACTAATATGTCATATTAAGAAATGAAAAAGCTCATGAAGTGAGCAGCAAACAATTCAGTTTAACCCAAGATATAACTCCAGGAGACATGAATACCAGTGTCTCATGAATGCTGTGGTTATGGTCTAAAATTTCCAAAACTTCCAAAAGCATTTATTTCCAATACAGAAGCCGTTCAGAGGGCCGGAAGATCAGAAGGATACAGTTTCTCCTTAGATAAGTCAAGAGGGTCTTCTCAGGCTCTGCATTCTTCTCAGTGATCTGCACGGAGTTAATAATGGGACGCATTTTGACTATAGGCTACCGGCAATGAAACTCACATCAAACAATGTAATTATTCAATCATCCAATTACCTTTTTTCCATTAACGAAGAAAACAAGGTCATCCCCGGTAGACTGAAGTTTGTTTTTGATCTCTTCCACTGTGATCGACATTTTCTTTTTTATTCCCACTGTTCCTGAGAGCAGATCGATCAGGGAGACGAGCGTCGCAGTGACTGAGTGGAGGAACTCTGAGCGCTGCGTCACGTGACGACTTTCTTATCAGCTAGCGCTTGCTGCAGTTTGGAGAATAACTTGCAGGAGGGGAAGGAGCCTGTGCAAAAAATAAATAAATGATTACGTATCTTTTATTTTTGTAAAAAAGCGTAAACTCGAGTACAAAATCCAAAACTCTGACAACTGAAGTGGATAGGTTCGCATGACGTAATCTTTATATAAAGTTGGCATTTAATATACATTACGAGACGGAACATGCCTAAATACCTTTCAACTTACTGTAAACATCTATCTATCTATCATCTGTCTGTCTGTCTGTCTGTCTATCTATCTGTCTATCTGTCTGTCTGACTATCTATCTATCATCTGTCTGTCTATCTATCTATCTATCTATCTATCTATCTATCTATCTATCTATCTATCTATCTATCTATCTGTCTGATCTATCTATCTATCTATCTATCTATCTATCTATCTATCTATCTATCTATCTATCTGTCTATCTATCTATCATCTGTCTGTCTATCTATCTATCTATCTATCTATCTATAATCTGTCTATCTATCTATCTATAATCTGTCTATCTATCTATCTATCTATCTATCTATCTATCTATCTATCTATCTATCTATCTATCTATCTATCTATCTATCTATCTGTCTGTCTGTCTGTCTGTCTGTCTGTCTGACTATCTATCTATCTATCCATACATACATATTTTAGATCAGCGTGTAGAATAAATTTTCACTTAGAAATTGCTAGTAAACATTTACAAATATTCATACGTCGAATTAAACACCATGAAGTAGGAAAAGAAACAAACCAAACGTATGGGTTTCTTTAAAACCTATGGGCAAGTTCTGTTGCTGCTTTTGTTAAATACTATATATTATTTCCATCTTTCTGTAGGTTTATTTTTCACATGACTTGGTGACATGTCAGAGAAGTAATCCACCCACAGACTGTTTGAGGTATGTTACTTGCTCTTTATTTCTTCCAAAGTTTCTTTCATAGCCAAAGCGAACAGAAACAGTGTACTGAGGTAGGCCATAATTTTACATTCCTAAAACATATAATATTCATAAACATCTTAATGTGCATTACAATTGTGCATTAGTATACATATATAACAAACAACTGTTTTAATGTTGGCTAAAAAGTAGTATGATTTTGTGTAAGTATAAATATTTTCCCCCATTCTTTGCCTACTTTTTATATGCTTAAAATCATTTCCTTATCAGACAAATGAAAAAAAAAAAAATTGGCAAATACTAATATGTTATGTATGCTTCACAAATACTGAGTGGCATCACAAGTAATTCAGCAGCAACATCAATCGGTGGCTTTTTGCAGTAGTGTGTCCCAGAAATATCTAACTCTAAAAATATCTATTAAAAAAGAAGACAAAGAATTTTTGGCATTGTCATTTTCCTTCCTGCTTTTTCTTTCTTAACTTGCAATTTTGTCAATACGTTCTAAGATTTTATTATCAATCATAAAAATACAGTACAATCCCTAAAAACTCCCAAAACATAGTTTGTTTTTCTTGTCCCATAACCATGTAAACATAATATAAAAGGGGAGTTTGAAAATCATCTAAAAGATATCCTAAAATGTCTGATCTAAATATTTTTTGTTATATACATAGAACAATGTGTTGATATGTTGGTATAATCCTGGGATTTATAGCTTCTGCTTCTCCAGGGTGTTAATGAATAATACAAATGTGTCAGACAATCAGCTAATTAGATTAGCAAAGTCGACCTCTGACTCTTCATTGTACATTTCCACATTTATTTTGTCGGTGGCGGTTGAGCATCATAAATAACCTCAGAAGAAAATGTTACACGTTATAATCAGTTGCTGCTTTTGACAGAATCCAGAGTTCCTTAGCTTTTCTACACTATTTTGGTCTTTTTGGTTTTACTGAAGTGTTTATAAGCAGTAAAATGCCTTTTTAAATTCCTAAAATGTAAAAATTTCAAATTGGCTAAAATCCCAGTGATGCCAACGCCAAGACAAAAGAAACATGGCCTTCAGATGTTTTTTATTAAGCTACAGGAGCCAATTTCTGCTAAGCAAGGATTTAAAAGAGTAAAGGTAATTTGTTATCTCACAATTTTGACTTTTTATTTTTTTCTCAAAAAAGTTCACATCTCGCAATTCAAAGTTTATATCTCACATTTCACCACAAAAATGAAAAATGGAATTGTGATTCATCTTACAATGAATTGTTATTTCCTTGCTTTTGCAAGGTTATGATTCACAATTCAGATTTTTCTTCTCCGAATTGTGAGTCTTGCAAGTCTTGCAATTCTAACTGTTTTTCCAGAACTGCAAGAAAAGACAAAACTGTGAGATTAGCGTTGCAATTACCTTTTTAAAACAAATCTGAGGTACAAATAGACTTTCATAATTAGCAACTTTGAATATCAGCAGAAATCTGGTTATACAAGAGAAATAAAGTTACTATTCAGAAAGAATAACAGAGAATGTGGAAAATCTCTTGAAGGCAATGACTCATGAGGTATTAAATACGATTCCTGTCCAATTTTGAATCAAAATTCATGTGATATCCATAAGATGAAAACCTCCGTTGGCCTCTCGTAACTCCTCTTTCTTGCGGGCCTGCACCAGGGAAAAGACCACCGCTGCGAGGGTGTTCCTCCCGAGAGATATCCCTCTGCTGGTGTTTCTCTCTGCGTAGCTTGAGCTCTGTTCCCGGCTGCTAACAAAATATGTGCGGACCCCTCCTCGCTGTTCGCTAACCCCTTTGACGTAGATATCTCCTCTAAGCTGCAGCACAAAGCCGCGGTCAGCCAGGATACGGCTTGTGCTCTCTGGAACCTGAATACGCCCTCTGAGTCCTGTGCTGTCCATTCGGCTAGCAAGATTCACGGTCATGCCCCAGATATCGTACTGGGGTTTAGTGGCGCCAATCACTCCGGCAACTACAGGCCCATGAGAAATACCTGTATGATCAAAAAAGCAGTTTTGTGCACATTAAAACTGTTTACAAAATAATCTCTTTTGGAATAAAATATATCAGCTGCGTACAATAAGAACAGACAAGTGCATCAAGAAAGTAAAACGGGGGAATATTGATTTCATGTTGGTCGAAGAACTATGTTCCAATTTTAAATTTAAATTCAAAGAGTGTATTATTATTATTGTGCTATCCTATCACATTAAAATCATTCTGATGCTCTTGTTTAAGTTTGTGTGTCTGTACTGGCTCCGAGCAGGTGAATTACTTCCCTTTGTAGACATCAAACAAGTGACACAATCAAATAAAGCAAACCCTATTTAAACTTACATATAAATTGGCAGTGCATGTGTGTGTATTATTAGTAGACGCTAAATAAAAGAACAGCAGAGTCTTACCGACACGCAGCTGAAAGTTGTTTGAGGTACGTTTGTTTATTTGTTTCAGTGTTTCTTGCATGGCCAAAGCGTACAGGACCAGCGTACTGAGGTGAGCCCACTCATCTTCACATTCCTATGAAACACACATTCATGAAATTGAGCTTTAATTTTTTAGAATGTTCCTTTTCAGTTACTTTTATGAATTTGTGATCATTTATGAATACTTTTTAACGCTTTGTTCTGACTTTAGCCCAGCCAATATATATATATATATATATATATATATATATATATACTGTATATATATATATATATATATATATATAGTATATATTCCAAAATTGACCTAATCAAAATGATGCTTATAATATAAGCTTATAATATAATATCACGCATCTTGTCAGGCATGTCAAATGTAGCACACACCTGTTTTTCAGGAGACAGACCAGATGCAGCCATGTAGCAGCTGCCAATGGTTTTGATTTTCTCTATGTCCTGGAAATAAGGCTCTTCCATTAGCTAAGGATGCAAAAGGGCAAAATATTAAGCCTGTCTCTGAAACTGAAATTACTGTAACATTGAAATTAATATTACGGTACGTTAAGATAAAGAAGTGAGCATTTGCACATTTAAAATACACTCCATTGCTAACATGAGAGCTGCTGTTAGCCGTTAAAACTATGAGCATGTCCAAGGTTTAGGCTTTGAGGACATTCGGTGCTAAGAGGATGTTGCACAAATCCACGTACCTCATCAAAGTCAGCGATGATCTCATTAAGAAGACGCAGACACTCCACATCCTGATGAATCAACTCTTTCTTCTCGTAATAATCTGTAAAGCCTGGAATGGAAGCAAACATCACCCCAACTCGGTCGTAGGATTCAGAGAACAGGTCCTTGGGGCCAAAGAATTCACAAAGAAAATGGATTTATTTATACTTACGGGTTAATGGATGTGCTCTGTTACTACACTAACGATTGAAACGCTTCAAAATAGCCATCAATGTGAAACTAAATAAATGGATAGTTTTACGAATAATGTTATTACTTATATTAGTATTTCTTACTTTCTTACCAAACTTTAAGCTATTAGAATCTGTCATCAATAATCCGTGCAACTACCTCATTATTTCTGTCTCTCTCAAGAAAGTGGCGGGCGACATGGGCAGGAAGTATGTTATACAGCAAACACTCGTTATGCTCCCTCAATTCCTTCATGTCCTCCACTTCCTGTCTGGCCTGAAGACGCCACAGGAAGTCAAGCCTGGCTGTAGTTTCTAACTGTAGGAATAAGGGGAAATAATTTCTTCAATCATACTGAAATAAAGCACATAAATATAAAACTGCATGTCCGTTTTGAATTCCTTTAGTTTTTAAATGAGCACATTTCTTAATATTTCTTAGATAAATATGTAACTTATTTTATTTAAATCACTAGTAGGAGCATACTGTGTAATGAATTCTTATGATAAAACATTTAAATTAAATTTTCATAGAATACCTGTCTACTGTTGTAGAGGACAACCACAACAAAAATGGCCATTAGCAACACAGAAACACCTTTGCGTCTGAGGTATTGAGATCTGGGGAGAACGCACACATATATAGCATACATCAGAAGGGCCACAGCAATTCAAAATGTACAATTTGTTATACAGTATACTTCAAAACAAAAAAAAATTGGAATTACTGGATTATTGATTTCTAAATGGCCAACACTACCACATTTAGAAACGCTATATGATATGAATATGAATATGATAAATCAGATATTGTACCTCTGAATTTGGCCATTTTGGTGTTGGCGGATAAAGAGCACATGGAAGGCTACCTCGATGAGGTACGTGTAAACTGCAATGACTAACATAAGTACGGCCAACTTCAACAGACAGCTGAGCCTCAGGAACACAGCACACGTCACCATAGCCACCACACCGCTCAAAACAAAGAACTGCAGAGACACAGATTTGGTGGAGGGTCACTGATCATGAAATGGGGTCAAATTAGGACGGCTGTATCAGAATAAGCTGCATTCACATTTGTATTCAGTTTGCTGTACCTCAGGGTGGGTGCAGATGTTTACTGGCCACTGTGCACTTTGTTCAGAGTTCTTGTTACTTTCTTCAGCCTCCAAAACTGTGTTACACCACAACTGTATTTTACAAGATTTTTAGACAGATTAAAGACAAGCATTTTCATTTAGACTACGAGATGATAAATCCTGACACTCACAATATCACAGGAGGCCACGCCAAAGTTAATAGCAATAGCGGTGAGGGTGAGCAGGTTACGGATGCTCTTGGTCTCGTGGATCAAGCAGCACAGGTGCTGTAAGTACGGTGGGGAGTGCTTAAATTCCTCAGCCAGTGTTACCAGAAGCAGAAGCACGTAGACAAACAGGAACACTAGAAACTGGATTACCATAGGAGAGATTCTGTGGGACAGAGCAATATTGAAAACATAACACAAATCAATTAAAGCGGACATTAGGCTTTTAAAAGAAGAATCATAACTCACTGTGGTGAGGGGATGAGGGCCTGTACGGCCATGATAAAGAGAAGCATTAGGAACGAGCAGGCCAAGTTGGACTTGAACATCTCATCTCGCATCTGAGAAAACTGAAAGTACAAATTTTGTGTCTACTTCTAAGCAAATATACTATACATATAAGTATGAAAGTTGTTCTTCTGCAGTCCATACCTTTCCCTCGATGTGTCTGTCTTTGAAGACGAGCGTGAAGGGTGTGATGTGTTCTTTACGCATTCGCTCACTGCTGCGCACCTCGATGGCTTGCTTGATTCTCTTGTTGATTTCCCGAGACCCGGCACAATGAGGAGTAATCTGACTGGGCAACTGCACCAGGGAGCCATTGGTGAAAGTGGCTAAGATCTAAAAGATGACGACACAAAAAGCATTGCATCTATTTCAAGAAACTATTATTAATAGAGAATGACAATGGTTGTTAGTTTTCTTGTTATCATATTGACTGATATCATATATATATTATCAATATATTTAATTTTATGTGATCATTTAGGAATGCTTGAATAATTTTAATGCTTAAAATCACTTGCAACAACACTTTTTTAGTGAATTATTTAGACAAAATAGTATACTTATAAGCTCAACTCACTATTTAGTATAATTAATGACTAAAAATATGTCTGAAGAGTAGTTCCAACATTAAAAACATGTTTATGTTTGCTTTTACAAATAAGAGACTACTTATAAATTATTTTCTAATGCAATGGACCATGCCACCGATGCTGGTGATAAAGTTACTAAAGGATTCACTGAATAACATAGTGTGGCACTATTTAACAGATTTGATAGGTTTATGTCTTATGACTAACTGGAGAGGGCATTCAGATCTATGTAAAGTTTATGAAGGCAAAACCGACTCACGCAGTTCATTCCAATGATGTTATCAAAAGGAAGCTCAGCGCTCCATGTTGTCTCATCTTTGCTGGTCCTCCGGACTTTAGGGGGCTCCTTGTCTTCCTGCGGCGTATGACAGATCAGAAAAGTGTCGATCTTGTGTTTGCGTAAAAACTCATTCCGCTCATAGCCTCGACCTTCTTCTGTTTCATATACCCCCGCTAGACAGTCCAGGGTCGCTCGTGATATATGAATCCTCCTATTATTATACAATTAGATTTATTATTCTAATATTAGTTGTATTCGGCTAAACAATCTGCTAATGATCTGGTTTACTTGCCCTGGGATTCCTCCAGCCTCTAGCATGTTGGCAACATCTACATCCCAAGACCACACATCAAATTGCCATTTCTGCAGACCCAAAACCCCACACAGAACCGAGCCAGAATGGATACCGATACGCATGTCCACATCTCTCTTCAGCTCCTTACGTACATAACTGACAGAGAAAGAGGGATAATTGCTTTTGTTTTCATCAGCAGAATTAGACTTAAATCACTACAGAGTATCAACAACAATGCAAGAAAAATAGAATATGAATGTTCCGCAATATCAAGGGTGTCCAGTCCCACTCCAGAGGGCTCAATGTCCTAAATAGTTCAGCTCTGTCCTGCCCCAAGATTATGTTTTCAGTAATCCTGAAGACCTTGACTAGCTGGTTCAGGTATACTTAGTAAGGTTGGAACTAAACTTTTCAGGACAAGGAACCTTTGGAGGAAATTGGAGGAAATAAATCATTGGAGGAAATAAATGTATGAAATGGTTACTTAAACTGGGAGAAACATTGCACATAAAACCTTTAGGTAGTTAGGTAGAAATCATGTGACATGCACACCGTATAGTGTTGATCATTGCCAGACCCATCTCCACACAGCAGCGAGCATGTGCAGTTTGGGGCTCTGGGACCCCAGACACACAGTAATAACAATCTCCAAGAATCTTTATCCTCATGCAGTGATTCTCCTAAAATATCGAAAGACACAATATATTAAGTAAGCTTCCAACATTGCAAGCTTCCAGTAAGGCATTCACCATATTCCTTTTTTCCAAGTGCCTGTGAAACTCAAAGGTTAATCTTTCTCACCTCAGCAAGGCGATCAAAGCGTCCAAACAGCTCATTTAGTGTGCGCACCAAATCCTGAGCCGACATGGTCATTGAGAGAGAGGTGAAGCCTTTTATATCAGCAAACAGGATACTGAGAGAAGACCCCATACATGTTCATTTCATGGTGCATTCGTGCAACCTAAATGTATTGAAAATATTACTGCATAGAAAGCTATGCGTACCTGACATCTTTGTACTGATGAAAGTAGGTCTTATGAAACTGTTGAGGAAGCAATTCATCATCCATAGCAGTCATATCACCAATCATCTCCGAGGCAATAAATCGAGGAAGAATGGACATGACCAACCGCTCCTAATGCAAAATGATTCCTCTTTTCTTTAAATTATTTTTTATCTTATTCCTATTACATTTCATCAAGAATATCTCATTAATCTCAAACCTGTCTCTGGTTCTCTCGTTCCATTTTGACTCGTCCCTCAATGCAACGGCGTGTCTCAAGAAATGCCTGCCTTTGGGCGCGATCTGATAAGTAGTGAATGAACAGTCCTGCGGTATTCATACCCATGTACAACAGACCTTTTGCAAGTAACTGAAAGAAACCCGAGAGTAAAAGAAATCACAGTTACTGAAATAAACAAGACAAGCTTCATTCATTCTTGTATTGACTTTTCAAGTTGCCAAAAAGATTGTCTTGAGATGATGGTTTATTCATATGTCATGATAATAAAGCATTTATCAAAAGGAAAAATGCATGAAACTCTATATATCAAGGATAGTTGTTGTGGTCATCTTTTAATTTAAAAAAGCACTGATTTACTTTTACTTTTTGACACTAAGGTTTGCGCTTCAGCATGGAATCTTCTTTACCTTTCTTACAATGGCTGTGTCATTATAATTCCTAAGGGCATCCACCAACAGGTGCAAAGCAGTGGTGAAGAACCCTATGCAGATGGACCATAGTAGAGGTAGGGGCAATAGCGTGTAGGTGGCGAACACGGTGAAGAGCACATACCAGGACTGGTCCTTCTCTAACCCATATGCCAAACCTCCCAATGCCTGCACAGTCTGGGACAGCCAGCTTGCCAGCCCAGCATAGCGCAGGTAATCTGGAGACATCAATCCTTTACAGGTCAGAACTAAAACACATAAAACTGCTCCAAGTCCCATAAAGAGGCCAGCCACCCATCCTCGTTGAGAGTCCACCATCTCAGGGGCCACAGCCAGGTAGATGAAGAGGATATGAAGTTTGGTAAAGATATCAATGACATTAGTGACTACAAGGGAAGCTCGGCGTTGACCAGATGAGTGCTGCTGGTACAGATGCTCAAGATCGTGAGATTTAAACTTGTGGTGGAGAACCGGAAGGAAGATGCCACACGCTGTGAAGCCCCAGCTTACGAAGAAGTCAGCATCACAGAGAGAGTCGGTGGACTTCCGTGTGCAGGTGGAGTTGCGCTCTCTTAATGGATGAATGCGGGCTGCAGAGGAACGCCGCTTATGCATGCCTGCGCTTCCCCGTGCAGCTTTATTACGAATCTGTCTGTTGATGTCATCGATGTAGGCATCGGTAACAATGATTTTTCGAGAATTGACTGTTCGTCCCTCATGGTGCATTCCTCGTTGGTCGATAATGTGACGTACTGCATTCTGCCACATTAGCTGCTTGCGTTTCAAGTTTGGGGAGGGAGGTGCAGCTGGACATACCTTAGGTGGAATAGTGACTTCTGTAGAACTCAAAGCCATGATTTGGACCTGATCTGGACAGGCTTTAGATTCCAAAACAAAACTCAAGGCCTTTATCAACTGCACAAAACTGAAAAAGACAGAAAAGAAAAACATTCAATAGTCTAGATGAACATGGAAGTTGAATCAGAATGAAACCCAAAAATAGCCCCAAAATGAAGATGAAGATGACCATAAAATTTGTTTTATACTTCCTAAAATATCCATAAAACAAGTTCAATACCTGTAACAAATACCAAAATAAGGTCAGTACCTCCCAAGTGCCCCCCCAAAAGTTCAGTAGGCTCCAAAATACTCCAAAGCCTACCCCCAGAGACTCCCAAAACTAGTTCAATTACCCCCAAAAATGTCTCTTTTTTTTAATACTCTCCAAAGTACCCCTAAAACAATTTAAGTACATTTTAGCAATTACCAAAATAAGTAATTCAGATTACAAGTTTAGTAGCCTCAATACCTCCAAAGACTCAAGCTCAAAGCAAGTTCATTATACCTCAGAATACCCCAAAACCCATCAACACTCCCCCAAATAACATGTACTGAAAACAGTTCCATTTCTCTAAAGTCAGTAACCCCAATAATTAACAATTACAAAACAAGGTCAGAAAACCCACACAATCAAATTCAATACCTCCCCAATGCGATACCTCAGGTTTACTCCCACATATATGCCCAGAATTTATTATGACTGTACACAATATAAACAATGTGTGCCCTAAACTGCGTACTAAAATAAAGATTGTTCCTGCAAAAGGACAGACTATTAATTAAGAATGATTTGCAGAAGACATAATAGATTTAAACTGTATAGACATGCAATAAAAGTAAAAGTAAATGGAAGAATACTTGCCATTGATGTGGCGCTGCAAGCTCGATAAATCTTGTAACACTGCATGCATCTGCTCCTCCATGAACAGGAGCCCAGTTAAACTGATCCAGACCAAAGCAAATATCTAATACAGTTCATGCTTGTCCCTCAAAGGTGGGATACTCGGCAGCTGAGTGCAGAATGCATTTTCTTTGACAGTTTTCCCATCTGCCATGCCATGCACCATAACTATGCTTTGCATAGTTATGTAAATTATTTGTCCCGATACTTTCCAAACATGTTATCCGTCACCCCGTCTTAAAAAATACCTTGGCATTGGCGGAGCCCACCTCAGTACTGTCTGCGGCTGACTGACTAAGTAGCGCTGTCTTCGGGTAATGAAGTGATTGCTCAGCCAGATGGTCTGAAAAGCTGCCTTGACCCTTCCGAGAGGTAGCAGAGCACAATCTGCTGAAGCTTATCCTATGGAAGAATCCCGACTCTTGATGGAAATGTTTAGAGGCAAAAATAAGTGGACTTGAACTCCACAATGAGGCAGTGAGAAAGGGGCTTAGTAATGCACACATACACAGAATCAGTAATAGGTTGAAATATAAGGGATTATCTACTCAGCAAAAGCACACGTGATCCATTAAGGCCTCATGGTCACAGCTAACAGGATAATGTCCACGACAGGTGAGTTTATGTGTGGAGGTAATTGTTAGGTTAAAATCTAATTGCTCTGAAAATGCGTTTTTGGAAAGCTTTTTGTTTATTCCATTTAGTTGATAGACATTTAAATGCCATTGTGGCCCATTGTTGGACTAATAATATATATATATATATATATATATATATATATATATATATATATATATATATATATATATATATATATATATATATATATATATATATTATATACATACCACATATTTTTAAACTAGTTATTATAGGCTAGATATTATAAGCAGAAAATGTGATCGCTTGTGATTGGTTGATGTCTGTTCTTGAGCAGAGAGAGTGCAGGGCTTTAGTTAGCAGGCCAGGCCACTGATTCAGGGAATGTGGGAAGTAAGCTGGATAAAGTACTTCTCACTGATCTGGTTACCAACAATATGTGCCAGGTCAGAAAGTGACTGAACCATCTGTTTCCTTTAACACACATAAATAATCATGCTTTTCACTTGACTAGATGACTTGAGCTAAATAAAGTTGAGTTGAATTTACTTAACTTTACTTTACTTAACTTTTACAGTATTTAAATAGTACATCTAGTCTAAATGCTTACTTACAGCGAATGAATTTTTACATTCCACTGTACTGCTTTTCCTTAGGTTTTTATATAAATGCATGCTAAACGGTCACATTTGATTGTTGTGTCTGTTTTATGAAATCACACTTCTTGCTGTTTTTGTGGTCATTTCTGTGTGAATGGCCCATCATTTCGTAGCTTTTTTGAAACCCTTTTAGTTGTACTGCAATTTTCAAAAACCAAAAGGCAAAAAGTGATTTACAATAATTCCTTTATTTCGTTACATAAGCCGAATGGAGAAAGTAAATGCTTCTGTGCATAAAACAGAGCCACTTTTCCCATTGAGCGGTGGCCTTAGCATTCATGTAAACAGGCCTCATCTTTGTATTCTGCATAATCACAAACATGCTTCTTACTCATGCCTTACTCAGACAAATCAATGTCGCACAATGAAAACAATGAATGAAAACAAAAGTGATTCCAGTTAAAAGATTCGCTATTGTGTAGCGGGTGTAGCTAATGAAACATTTAGGAGTATAACATTACAGATGATGTAACACTAACATCGTTACATAGTCGAACATACTGTAGCGAACAAGGCAGCACATTTATCAAATGCTCTTGAAAATAAACAAATGTAACAGAGATCACAAAACGCGTACTTTCAGATAAATATTTAAAAAATATAAATAATGGTTACATTGCACATGTACACTCACATTGTGTTGTAAACACCACGGTTCCATAAAAAAATACAATATTTGATATACTTGCATTACAGTGATTGTTACCAACATAGAAGTGTTAATATACAAGGGCCAAACAAAACATTGTTGAACTAATGCATGTTGGCACATCTACACAGCTCTGCTAATGTAACTGTTTTATCTCAGTTATATTTATTCCAGTGTTGGTGTAAACAAAGCCACTTTGTTCTTGCATTATCCTTGGACCAGATACCATCACCGTGACAGATTTATGCCTAAAACACTTCAGAAGAAAGAAAAATCAAACTAATTTAAATATATAAGCTACTTTCTCAACATGATTAATGCTTACATTTTTACTTTTGCAAAACCCCCAAATGTTGTGTAAAGACTGGTAAATGGCACTCTTACACACTTGTAGTCTTGGCACTAGTGACCTATAATATAGTACACTTCAAAGGTTTGGGGTTGGTATGATGGTTCTGAAAGTCTCTCATGCTAACCAAGGCTACATATTTTGATCAAAAATCTTTTTTTTTTTTTTTCTAACTGTAAATTACCTAATATTATTTCACATAAAATACATATTATTATATTAGATTTTTAAAGCAGCCGTTACTCCTGTCACATGATCCTTCAGAAATCATTCCAATATACTGATTTGGCGCTCAGCAAACGTAATATTAATATTGTTGTGAAGACCATGATCTCTTTTTTTTCATGATTCGATTAATAAAAAGTTAAAAAGAACAGCATTTATTTGAAACAAAAATTATTTTTAACAACGTAATTGTCTTTGCACTTTTGATAAATTTAATGCAACCTTGCTGAATAAAAGCTGAAATAAAAGTATATATATATATATATATATATATATATATATATATATATATATATATATATATATATATATATATATAAGTGTATTCTCTTGAAAAGACAAGTAACATTCTAGAGAGTAAAGAGTCTAGTGTTAAATCTAAATAGACTTACATAAATATTACCATTTATTTATTTATTTTTAGCAAAAATGCACCGTTATATTGCACTGATGCAAAGGTATTAGACAAGTTACGTTTTCTTCTCATGCTTCTCCTCCTCTTTGGAGTGAGCTAAGGTGAAGGGGAGGAAAATCTGGGAATCATCCATGTAGGTCATGGTGTCCCTACGAGGTTCGTCGGGATTAAACAACAGTATTAGAATGCTAAGAATGCTAAGTCTCATTTACAAATCAGTTGGTAAATAAGTGGTCTTTCACCTGTATATCTATGGGAGCAAAGCAGCACAACCGTTACAGGACAGACTAAGAAAAGGAAGGGTCCACCAACGTCACCCTCATGCTCCAAGACGATCTGGGCCGAGGCCTGACAAGTACGCACTTTTACAGCATTGTTTTTCTTTCCCTACTACAACTTTTGACATCAACATGTAAATTACATTATAAACAGGACAGCTGTGGTGACTGTATCAACTTAGCTGTTACTAAGTCTTTGCTGAAGTCCAGAGGCTTCTCCATGTGTCTTAGCGTAATCTTCACTGAGAAGGGAACTCTGCAAATGCGAGGTAATTCTCCGACTCCAACTAATGGCAATGTGAAGCTGATCAACTTAAAACAAGGGAACATGGTTAAGTTTCGGCCTTAAAGAGAGTCATTTGTTGGTTTTTGATGAAATCTTGAGGTGAAAAAGAAAACACTTTTGTGGTGCTACAATGTTATCTGTACTTCAAACATTCCGTTAGCATATTTAAACTGCCCTGACGACTGCTTTTAATGCACATTTAATAAATCAAAATAAGAAATAAATATAGAATTCGTACAAATTCAACGAACAAAACACCACAGCAAGCAACCGAAACAAACAAACAAAAATTATTCATATTCAGATGGCACAATGAAGATGAAAACAATCAGTTTTATGGCATATCTCAGACACGATGCGGAGGGTGTGTTTGTAATGGAAACCATGTGAGATGCACTTGTGTGTGGACACACGCTCCTACTTGATATTCTTGAGCAGGGATGTGCGAGCGTTAACCACCGCTTTAAAGGCGTCTTCGCTGCCTGGGGCCACACACTTATCCGGGTGCAGCAGTACAGCCAACTTCCTGTATGCCTTGTTGACTTCCTCCCTACAAGCAGAAAATGAGAAAACCCTATTAGTCTCACTTTGCAGACATCAAACGGGGCTTTTAAAATGCTGATATGGCAAACCACTGTGGCCCTGTAAAGAGGGATCACGGCGAAGAATCAGCTAACGAAGATAGGCTTGGCCTCGTACAGCGATGGTGATTGGCGGGGAATGAGGAATGGCACAAGCTCATGATTGGTTTCTCAGGGTGTTGGGGAAATCTCAAAGAGGCTGATTAAGCTGGCAGCCGAGAATTTAGGGAGGTAATTGGATTGAAGGCATTTTCTAATGATCTGACCCACATGATTAAACCAGCCAAGTTAACACAACCAGCAGGGTCGCATCAAAAATATCAATAAATGGCAAATAGCAGTATCAAACTGAACTGTATCAACTATTTGTTACTTGCTTTTAAGCATCTGGCATATTCCGGAGAACAGGGGAGTAAATACTAACTTTGGTTTTCTTAATGGTTATTGAAGCAACATTGTGTTCTCTGTCACTGGTGGGCACTGTGTATGTGTTAAGCAAAGATGGGAGCATACTAACCCTTTAACATCAATTGACTCTTATAACTTCAGAGAGGTTAAGTGGGGTTTAAGAAAACAGAGCCAAATCAAGATCCTAATCCGAATACAACACCAACAGGGCTTGCACCAGCGATATCTGCTATTTTGAAATTATTGCCTGAAAACTATATTTGACTGTAGTTCTGCAGTCATGACGTTAAATCAAAAGAGACATTTTTTATCTAAACTGAAAAAATTACTTTTGTTATACATGTTACATCCACTTACTATCATAACAACAGTAAATTATGCATAATTGCATGCAAGTAACCCTAATCCTAAACTTAACTATACAGTAAGTATTGAGTAATATTAATTAAATGTATAATTACACTGTAACAAGGACAGCTTAAAAAAACCCCGTAACCAAACATTTTAAAAATGACCCCAAAACTTGTTAAAATAATGTACAATGCATGGATTCAAAAAGTTTATGAGATTCCTTAGTGTGGAGGAAAACTTTCATTTAGTTCACAGGCTACAGAGCAATAAGAAATATCATCCAGAGCATAATATAGGCTCATTATCTCATTTAAATATAAGACATTGAGCATACAATTTACCTAGTGGCCCCAGGTTTAACCCCCAGCATGTCCCAGCTGTCTTTGCTGTTGCGGATGCGTCGGATGGTGTCGGCTTGCTCTTTAGTAAAACCTACATTGACCTCCGGAGTGGGCCTCTTCCCTCCATTTTCACACATGTCAGTTATGGAAGAAAAAAATGCCTGTGGGGGTGAGCACATTATAAATACAGGACGGCCATTCAAAACAGCGGGGTAGTCAAATGAAAAGAGTTGTACGTGAATGCATTCATACCTGAAACATTTCATTGATGCCTTCGCCGCTCTGAGCGGAAGTTTCAAAGTAATGAAATCCTCTGCTCTCGGCCCACAGTCTCCCCTCACTCTCATCCACAACTCGCCTTTTTGTCAGGTCAACCTTTAGGGGTCAGAGACCACGCTTTATCACGGTCTCTCACATGTAATCACAGATATCATAATAGATATTTAAACACTAGCGGTACCTTGTTGGCACACACGACGAAGATGATGTTCTCCATGTTGGCCTGTGAGCCCATTTCCTGCTTCATCTCCGTGAGCCAGCTGTCCAGAGCATCAAAACTCTCCCTCAGACCAACGTCATAGACTAGAATCACCCCCTGAGAGTCCTTATAAAACTCGCTACGGACCTGTACAACACACAGCATTAATTCCCTCCGACAACGGACTCTCATAGCCATCCCAAACCTCTGATCGATTTCTATCGACTATTACATAAAAACAAGAAAAACGTTCAACGCTGAAGCCTCCAGGTTCTTCAAGGAGGACATTACATGTACAGCAACTCAATACTACCACACTGTGGTTAGTTGGATGTATGCATAGAGCAATAACAAAACAGTTCTCCATTGCATGCGTCATAAAAAAAGACATTTGTTCACACATTGTTTTAATATTACTTTTAAACACACTTAAGCGCATACGCGTGATAAATACCTCATAAAAGAAAGGATGTCCAGCCATATCAAAAATGTTTACTTTTATCTCCCTGTCTCGAACCTGGACCCTTGAGATGGGGGGAAAACAATTTTATTTACATTTCACAGTAACTGTGCTTGATTAATGGCCATTAAAGAGCACGCACAAGTGCCATAACTACTAATATTCAACATCATTGCAAAATGGTGCACACTGTATTGAATAAATAACAATAAAACTAACTGATGTTTTTTTGAGCAAGTAGAACAAGGCAGGATACAAACGGGTGTTTATGCACCAAGAACGAATGCTTTGAACCTCATAAATGTGGAAACAATGACAGAAAGATTTTATTTGTCAACCAACGCCACTTACTTGGTTACACCATAATCTATCCCAATAGTAGCTAGATATTTGGGCACAAACCGCTTCTCGCAGTATCGCTTAATAATGCAGCTCTGAAACAAACAAACAAACAGAAGTATTATGAAATACTACACATATGCTACGTATCAATGTGTCATTTTTTTGTGACAGCAAAAATTGTAAATAACCTCTAACACTGAAGATAAACCTCTTTCGTGCTAAGGATATACACTTTTCCCATGTTATTTATGTAATGTTTGCTATGTCACACCATAAGACACATTCCTATTTTTATTTGTCAACAACAGATTACCAGCAGAGCATATTTACAGTAACAGTATCCATGTATGCCAAATACACAGCAATGCTGTGTAACAAATGTAATTATAAGGGAGAAGCAGTTACTTTCTAGAGAGAAAATGAAGTAAACGTCAAACTACTGATCAGTACAAAACATATACGCATGATTAACACATGATAGTATTAATGAACAGATGTTAAAAACACCTGATCTGTTGTTTGGTGTTTGTATGGTTCAAAACAGTCCATTCTTACCTTCCCCACCTCGGCATTTCCCAGACTAATGACCTTAACTCGTAACGACTTCTTGTTTTCTCGCCTCTTCTGAACATTCGTGTCCATATTGCACTTATCCCCAAACCGCGTCCAAACGAGGAGATGAAATGTCTCTAGATTTCACGAATTACTACGTCCGAGTCCGTCCGTAAACACAGATAGCAGCTGGCTATGTGGCTAACAGAGAGCCAGGGTGTCACGCAATATTATGGATAACATTTTTCCACAAACCGAAAGCACATTTCACACATGACTTTACGATCGCACGAAACCGCTTAATTGTTATATTTAAGCGGGTAGAATTATTTAAACTCCAAATGCTAACGGGCTAGCTGCCCTAGCAACGACTATTTGCTCACACGATTAAAAACAACAGATTCAACAAAGCTTTGTGACATAGAAATGAATATAATAATATAAACGAGGTTTTAAAAATGCATTTTAAATTATATTTTTCATTAAAAACGTTAGAAATAATTATGAGAAATAATCATAACCTGTGTAATCAAAACATCAGGGTAAATTATAGTTAACAAAATAGGGTTTCTATGGAGACAGCAATCCTCATACACAGATTCGACAAAGAGGAGTCAATTGGTGATGTTCGATCGGGGAATGAATCATGAGTTACATAGAATGAATCAGTTGAACCGGTTCACAAAACCTGATAGAACCGTTCGGTCGTGAATAAGAGTGTGACTATTATACGTCGAGAAAAGATCAGTAAACTGTTTAAAATAAATTTCAGTGAAACATAATTTTTAAATATCGAGCGAAAAGTAAGGTAGGTTACTTATAAAGCTGAATTTGTGTGCTTACGATTTGATGGTACGATTGTTGGATCATATGAGAACATTTGCATAGGCTGTTGATTTTAATATGGCTTTTTATTAAACCGTTCAAAACTATTTTCAGCTAAGAGTTTAAACAGACTTCACGAAGCTTTAACGAGAATGTGTGTTTTTTTTTGTAGAACCATTCTTCAAAACGAATTCAGAAGAACCGATCAGCGAGTCAAATTATACCACAGTTTAAAAATGTCTATGAAATAAGAAAATAAGATCTAAAAATAAGATCTAAAAACAACAAGAGGGATATAAAAAGCTGCTGGAACTCTATAAAAAGTCCCTGAGTGAAAAAGGACGGAGAGAGAGAGAGTGCAACAAACCAATAGGCATGGAGGGAGGGAGGTAGGCTCTTATTAACATAACCTACAATGAATGAACGTATACAAATCTAAAACTGGTAGTCCAGGATGTCTATGCTTTCCAAAAAGGATTTAGATATAGAATAGTTCGATTGCTGGAGTATATAGGCTGTTGTTCTTATTAGTTATTCTGGTGAGAAGATGCCACTTCCAAGTTTTCCTAATTTTTCAGGTCTCCCAGATTTGCCAAGTCCAAGGCAACTACTCTTGGATTGCAGTACTCTGCTGGACCATCAGGTTGGAGGCGGTAAGCACATTTTTACCCTGTATAGTTCAGTTTTTCCATGCTGTTGTCTTGTTTTATTTACTTGTGATGTGTTTGAATAGCCTGATTCTGAATTGGTTCCATGGCATTTTTGATCGAAGAATGCTCGTGCAACATTTAGCAACTAAAAATAGTAAATGGCGTTTGGTAATATGCTGTTATAATTCAACCACCTTTATGTTTTCATAAATAATTCAGTCTAAAGCTTAAACACGGTCAGATTAACACTGAGCCATTTCACATGCCATGGATCAGACGCTAGAGCTTCTCCCATCGGCCCAGGATAAAAAAAAAACACACAGCATACTATATTGTAGATATCGATTTAAAAAAAAAAAGAAAAAAAAAGGATAATTTCATGTACCATTAGAATGTCTTTTTTTTCTTATGATGTACACAACATTCATTTTTCCCTTTTAAAAGTAACATTAAAGTCTCTAAACAACATCAATCTTTTATTAGACTCTCTTTATAGCAGGTAAAAGATATAATGCATGTTTTATTCATTATAAAAACAGTGCAACAAAGCAACAGAAAATAACTGACGACAATCTAATACTACTAGAGAGAGAGAGAGAGAGAGAGAGAGAGCATGCAGGGGGAGGCGGGGTTCTAGTTGATTGACACATGGCTGCACCAATTAATTCCTTTCCTCTCTCATCCTGTGTCTGCACCCTCTGCATCGCTCTAACTCCCTCCTCATCTCCCTCCCCCTCTGCCTCTCTCATTGTTGAATGGTCAGGAGGTGTGTGAATGTGTTCATCTTTGCCGAGGAGGGGCTGCATGCGTGCAGGAGTGTGTGTGAATGTGTATCCGTGTGCGTGTGTGTGCACCTGTGTGTTAAAGCAGCATTGTTCCCGATAGAGGGAAAGCTGTGCCGCGCTGTTTGGAAAATCCAAGGTCATTGGAGCCCGGTCACATGCGCCGTATGAGAGTGTGCATGTGTGATTGAGCGTCTGTGAGAGCGCGCGTGCATGTGTGTGTGTGTGTGTGTCTCTCTCTCTCTCTCTCTCTCTGGCTATGTGACAGAGAAAGAGGCTTCAGGCAAAGAACAGAGAATTTCATCAGGTTTTCCATCAATGTACGGTAAGGGCGATTGTGTGAGTGCATGATTATGTGTATATATGGTAATTCCGTGCTCGTGTTTAGGAAGGAAAGATTCAAGTGCATCGCAGGAGATTACGGGCAATGACAGCAGAATGATGCTGAAGCAACAGATTGCATGCAGTATTTCTGCTCTGCTGTATTTATTGTGCATATTTCATTTCATCTTCTAGGCATCACCGATTCAGCTTCACGCGCACTACTTTGCACCAAATACTCAAAGACACTCACCACTAAAACCCACAGATTTACTGCAGCGTTTAGTTATTTGCTCTGACCGTACATTTGCACGTTCACATATTATATTTTCCCGCTGTCTTCGTATTATTTTCCCAGACCAGCATGCACGGTTGAGGATGTTTCGAACGAGCTGCAGGCAGTCAGGCTGCGACTTTGATTTCTCACAGCGTGGACGCCTCTGAGATGTGCGACTGGCTTTAGTGCTTCGAAACCAGATCGATTTCATTTTAAGCATTTTTCACACAGATTTCTCCACTCATGACAGGAAAAACAGCTCTTTTCAGAGAATGCAGGATGAAGTTGGTTATGTACGCTGATTGATTATACTACGCATTTTTACTTAAAGAGTTCAAAGGTCAGTTAAGATCGATCAGATTTGCCGTCACGGAAACAAACAACAATATATTAAAACGGACAACGGTTATTTAAAATTATAACTTCACAGCGTTATCTTTTTACCGTGCCAAAGAAACGCAGTCTTTGTGCACAAAATATTTTTTAGAAACATTAAAAAAAATCTTACGGCCCTTTAAATAACCAGTATTCATTAATTTCAATATATTCGACTGTGTGTTATTTTAACATTTCGGGCCGCAACTGCCATCTATTTTGGGGCATAATGAGTAACATTTTAATAGCGACACTAAAACTCTTTAACTATACCCTAAAGCTTCTTCAAAAAGCCACAACGTTATTCTCAACGTTAGTCCTGAGAATGCAAATAATAGTTTTAGATTAACCAGATGCTCACGGGAGGTTACGAGGTAACGAGGCTGAAGAAGTAAATGAGTAGATTACATTGTTCGGCCTAGCATGAAGTTCCCTTTCTGTATTTCTGCTTTTTTTTTCCCCACGACACTTCCATACGAGAGCGAGCGTCTTTGATATCGTGCCCTGTTTTGGGCAATCTGAGGGGATATGGCATCTGCGGTTGCTGACGCGCTAAATATAGCTGTCATTTCAAGAAGCTCCAACAATTCTGGGGAACCGTATTTAGAGTGTCTGCGTGACGAGAGGGACGGTGCCCGGAGTCTGCGTTTTGTGTTTCGGAAAGATTGATTTTCCATACTGTAGCCGGCACAACACGCGGTTTGATTCGTTCGCATGCACGCCGAGTTCAGTGTTACGTAAAACCTTTGGTAACCCTTAACAAAGCCCTATTAAAGCTGGATGTCTTCAGATTGGAGGATGTCATATCGGCCACCTCCGAGCACGACTAGTTCTTTATTATGACATAATCTCCTTTGTCACTGTGCCAGCTATAGCCTTTGTTTTGCAGCGTGTGCAGATTGCAGATGTGTGTGTAGAGTTGTTCTTGGCAACAAAATAAGTACTTACTTCAGTGATGATGCTACACTCCCGAATTGAATTATTCAGCTGTTTGTGCTTTTTTAAACGTGACACTTTACATTTGCTTATCGACGTTCTTAAAAACGGACAGCATTCTGATATAGTTACAATAGTAAAGGTAAAAGCACATTTTGGCCCCTGGGCTCGGTGAGTGTCAGTAGATTGCTCCAGGTGAATGATAGAGGCGAGCACACAACCATCAGAGAATTATGAGGGTTGTAAACCAGAGGGAACTGGGAAGGTTATATTTACCACCCTGTCCGAGAAACAGAATGCCAAAGCGCTTACGTTTTATAAATGTAGCTAATACAGTACTAGTAAAGCAGTTACTGTATTTCTTGTGTGGAGCTTGGATTTACGAGCTTAATATTTACCTCTTGCTTTACTTATATTACGTTGAAGGGACGCTCATCTTGAATGGAGCTTGCGTTTATTAACTTAATATTTACTCATTGCTATGTTAAAGGGATGCTCTTCGAGACCTTCGGTTTTTGGAGGACAAACGCTTGGGAGAGATGATTTGATTTCTTACAAATTGGTTGAGTTTTAAACGTAAATGTTTGTCTCCTTGTCTTAACATTGTTCAGTGATTCATTGACAGTATATTCATGAATTTGGCAGGTGCTCCAAATATCTCAGGGGAATTTACTCTATACTTTTCATTAGGATTAATTCCTTGGAAACATCTTGGATAGAAAATTGCAGCTATTATTTAATAACAACAACAACAACAATAATAATAATAATAATAATTAGTATTAAATACATTAATAACAATTAATAAAACAAAGGGGGATTTACACCAGTGACTAATAAAATATAAATATCTTGTTTTGTAGCACTGATTTTACCGGTTTACCTCATTTCTAATATAATAAATAAAATAAAAATTAATAATAATATAGCATTAATAAATTAAAACAAAAGATTTATTATTATTATTATTATTATTATTATTATTATTATTAGATTAATATATATATATATATATATATATATATATATATATATATATATATATATATATATATATATATATATATATATATATATATATTTATTTTTTTTATATATAAAATATTTTATGTACTTGTTTACCTGCAGTCAGTTAATTATTTTTCCAAAAAAACCCACATGTCAATTAAAAATTCACAGCAGTCTGTGGTTGTTTGTTTGTTGTGTCATTTTTAAGTGACTACACGTTGCAGTCATTAATGACCCTCTTTTCAGACTGCAGAATCACTCTGGGAGTGAGAAACGGGGAAAGCGTGAGAGAATTCACTGCAGTCTTGAGTGTGTGGGTGGAAATATTCAGTGTCGACTGTCAGGGGTTTTTTCTTTCGCTCCTGCTTCAGTTGCTTCAGGCGTAGAGGTGTCACGCTGAAGTGTCAAAACACTAGCAGGTGGGCCAACGTGTGACTCGCGCTCCAGCTCCAGCTCCATCCAATCACAGCGTAATTGCCAATCACGATCTCGGCGAACGGCAGCTTGACGGCAGGCTCGAGTCAATAAACCTACGTTGACCTTGCGTTGCATTTGAGTTTTGCAAACCGATGCTCTCACTCCTATGCAGTTTAATATCATCTGCTTCCGTGCACGCTGCTTCGCTCGTGTTGGTCGTATGGTGTGTGATATGATCCTTAATATTTGTTGACTGGAATGAAAAAGCCGTGGCGGTGTTGTGTGGGTGGTTAGCACTGCTGTCTGATCGCTCCACCTGCTCTGGTTTGTTTACTTTCCTCCATGACGAAGCTCTTTCACTATGGTAATGCTGTAAACAGCCTTGTCCTTCCCAGGGGTCCTGCCAAGGTGCTGCATCTGACTCATCCACCGGGGGGGGGGTTGTGTCCATGTGTCTAAAAAAACCACGTTTGTGGAGTTTTAATTGGGTAGTTGATAAGCAACACGGATGTGATCTGCTTTTGTTTAGTATCAGTATTCTAGGTTAAGAGCGAATGTAAAGGAAAGTGTGCATTTTAGATCCAGAGATTGGTCGGTTTTAACAGTTTTGTTGCTTAAATAGACATCTATGATTAATTCATGTTTAAAAGAACATATATTACATATAATTATAATAACATTCTTTTTAAACTCTTTCTTTTAATATTAGCTTATTGCGTTTTATTGGTAGGTGGAGTATAATGGTGCACTGCTGTAGTTAAGGTTATCTCAGCGTTGCTATTATTAATTAAAATTTAACTACCTTAACTACCAAAATAGGTTTCAGTCATTGAAATTAAGCTGAAATAAAATTTAGGCTAAACATTAGATTATAAAAAAACCCTTAAAAATCTTGCCATGTCATTTAAATTTACCAATTAAATAAAATAAAATAAAATAAATATGTAAGTGTTACAATAATACAAAATAAAATATGATATTAAATTAAAACTAAATAGAAATAATAATAAATAAAAATGACAAAAACATAAAATGACTAAAACGTCCATTGCAATTAAAATGTAAACTGAAAATGTAGAAATAAGAGCTAATTCAGAAATATTATAATAAATGTTATAACAGTGTAAAATAAAATTGATTAAACTATGTTAATAAATGTTTAAAAAAAGTTTAAAAAGTTACCTTATACATTTACCAATGTTACATATTGAATGATAAACTAAATAGAAATAAAAATGACAAAATTGGTCAAAATTACTAAAATTTAAATGTAAACTGAAATGTCAAAATAAAGGTAAATTCAAAATATTATAAAAGTGTATAAAGTAATACTAAAATAACACTTTTTAATAATAATTAAATATACATTATTTGTATTAGAAATGCTGAAAAAAATTGTTATTCATTGATAGTTCTTATTACCTATTCAATCTTTTTTTTTAATTAAATTATGATTATTCTCCTGAAACCATTTGCATCAAACTGTTTACATTTGTTCCCCAATGTGATTTACAATGTGTCCCTTTATATGTCTGTATAAGCCCTTTATAGGCTTCCAAGTGCTGGTTTAAAACCAAAACAATTCTAAATGCTTTCAGCAGATTCTTTTCAAATCCATTTAACTGGCACACCAAGCTGCAGACGTTTCCTAAATACAGATTAATGCCTTTCCCCTGAATCGACTGGCCTCACTTACTAGATTACAGCACACAAGTCTAATTCATTTAATGTGTCGATTTAATAAATAAACCTCACGTTGAGTATAATTACAAAGACTCTTAATCGATACTGCCCTACATGCCGGAGATGAGGTAAACAAAGGAGTCCGGAGAGATAACCTTCCAAACTTCCTTTTACTTCACGTGTATTATTTCTGTCCTTGTGAGCTCAGTTATTGTGTTAGGGGCTTCTTTTATATTACTGTCGCTCTGATTCACTTTCTCCCATTGTTTCAGGTGTTTGTGGATGCTGTGGGGCCCTGAGACCCCGCTATAAGAGGCTGGTGGATAACATCTTTCCGGAAGACCCTGAGGTAAGGTCAGATGAAATAAAAGCTGAGCCAGAGAAAGGGATGCTTCACCGGGTTAGTGGTTATCAGTCATCAGCGATCAATGCAGCGATGTAGACATAGGTTTTCATTGGATTCATTCATTTTGGAGCCACTGTGGCGTAGCAGATCTGCCCTATGCTGCCCAGATTGCCTGATTTAACAGTTTGGAAAAACATGAGAGAAAATAAAAATGATTTACTAAAGGTAATTTCGAATGAAGAAATAAAGTGTGGTTTTATGTGTTTTTTTAAGTTAATTTCTTACAACACACATTAGTAATCTGAAAAAAAAAAACTTGTAAATTTCTATCCTTAATTACACACTAGCAATTTTTATAAAGAGACTATATGCGCTTATATGCTGTCAAACGAATCCAGCATAAGTTGTTATTTACATAATATATCTGTGTGTACTGTGCGTATTTGTTATGTATATATAAGTATACTATAAAATAGATTAAAATAATAAAATGAAGAATGCAACGATAATTCAATGCAAAGTATATTTTAAGTAATTTAAGTCACAAATAAAAGGCTAATTTTATAAAGAATCTCCTCGTCACATATTTCACCATGTGAGGTTAAAGCTCAAAAATGGAAATGGTTTGAAACTGTCTGTCTTCTGAATAACGAGACAAGCTCAAGGAGCTGTATTAGGATCTGCTTAGACTCAGTACAGAAGATAAATCATCTATTGAAGATTCTTTTTGGCTAGAGAAATTTTTACATTTTATGGTTCATTTTTCTCCTTGTGTCTTTCTCTAATAGGCCTCTTTTCATTGTTCTCTTGCTCTCTATCTTGTCTTTTTGGTCTAAAGGACGGATTGGTGAAAGCTAACATGGAGAAGCTAACTTTTTACGCCTTGTCTGCTCCGGAGAAACTAGACCGTATCGGTGCCTACCTGTCAGAGAGGCTATCTAGAGACGTCGCCCGGCATAGATATGGGTATGAACTAAAACTGGAAGAATATGCAGTGATTGTTTCTGTCTGGCTCTGCGGCTTATACCTGCTATGATGATCTGTGGTCCTCACCGGGCAGTGTCATGTTTGTGTGTGTCTCACAGGTACGTTTGCATCGCTATGGAGGCACTGGACCAGCTGTTGATGGCCTGTCACTGTCAGAGTATAAACCTTTTTGTGGAAAGTTTCCTCACTATGGTGCGCAAGCTGCTGGAAGCAGACAAACCCAATTTACAGATCCTGGGCACTAACTCAGTGAGTGAAATTTACTGCCTTTACTCTCTAGTGAAATTCACTTACAGCCCCTATTGATGTAGTTACAGATTTAGAACGCCACGTGGAAAAGATCACTTGATAAATCTGACTCGAGTTCGGAGGGAAATGTGGCTGCTGCATGGACACCATGAGTTCAGGTGTCAGTCTTGCAGTGATCTCAGGGGATCAGGCCAGAACTAAGAAGTTTCAAAAGCTTAATCTGCTTGATTATACAGAATGCAAAGCTGTAACATTTTGGCTTCACCTCAATCAAGCACATTCAGACTATATTAAATGAAAAGCCCTGCTTGCCAATCGAATCCCAACAGTGTCATATCTATACATATATATATATATATATGTGTGTGTGTGTGTGTGTGTATATATATATATATTTTTTTCAGTACATTATACAATGTAATTTGCTCCTGTGATTATATATAAATTAATAATTTAATAATTAATAATACGTTTAATAATTTTGATAATATAATTTTTGTTTACACAATATATGTGTGTGTGTGTGTACTGTGTATATTATTTTAAGTACTGTTTATTAGTTATATATATATATAAATGCAAAAATATGTTTGGATATTAAACATATTGGTAACACTTTACAAGAAGGTCCATTGTTAAGCAACATTAGTTAAGTAAACTAGAAATAGTTAACTAAACAATACTTCTACAGCATTTATTAAACTTAGTCAATGATAATTAAACACTTACTAATGCTTTATTAAAATCACAAAAGTTGTGTTTGTTAATATTAGTTAATACACTGTGAACTAACATGAATAAACAATAAACAACATTAATTAACATTATCATTAATAAAGATTAGCAAATAGTGTAATAAATGCATTTAAATGCAATTTAAATATTTTTAAATATATACTGTGTCTTTTTTTATTTAAATAATAAAGATACACAGCACACATATTTTTTTGTTTTATTTTTTGGTGGGATTAATCATTTGTAATAATTGTTTGACAGCACTAAGAGATTCTAAATGAAACCACCTACATCAAATCTGACCATCGGGGTAATCATTCAATTAGAAAGATAAACAATAACATAACAATATATATATACACACACATACATTTTTTTGTTTTGTTTTGTTGTTTTTTTTAAATAAAATTTGTAAGAAAATCCTTTAAAAAAAAAAAAGATGAGGCTACAGCTACACAGGCAGCAGTTTTTTTATTTGATCAATAATACAGTAGTATTTAATACTAGAATGACTATAGTTTGCCAGTTTTTTTAAACAGTTGTCGTATTGTAAACATTTTTATACATGCTGTACTTTATTTTATTAGTTATATGTATTTTAATATTTCACTTTTCCATTACTTCAATGTCAGGTCTTCCCATTTACCTGAATTATACAGGCCCTCTTCATTCAGTAGACCCATTCCATCTAATGTTATTTCATTTAGCTTGACAAGACTTCAAAACAAAGATGATTTTATCCCCTGTATGCTAATGTGAAGCCTCAACGCGCTCCCTGAAAGGTTTCCACTGACTAGCCCGACTCGCATGCTCATGGGAATATAGAGAGTTCTCAACTTCAAAACCGCTCACATCTGACGCTTCTGAAATATGAGGGCTTAAAGATTAAAAAGAGATTACTTCCACAGATAGAGGCCAGATGGGGCAGGGCTTAAAGCGTGTTTGCCCGCAAATGTTAAAAGCTGTGCGAATGTTTAGTTTTCATCTGAATTTAGCAGCGTGATGGCACTCTGTAGGTTGGTCAGTAGTGGCACACTGGATAACCGCTGCTAATCTCAGATCTTCAGATATCCTAATCAGGAAGATCCTAATCTGGTGTACTGTAATGTACATTAACTGCATAAATACAGATTAGCATACCTCACAGCAGTGCTTCCCAACTGATTTTGCTTCAGGACTGCATTGGAGGTTAACGGCTGACCCCGAACAGCATAGGCCCATCAATATATGTACATTTGCATATATTGGTTTTTTGGCTTCTGAGCGCTTCTTGAATTCAATAGTTTCATGAAACCGTGTCTTTTTTTGAAGACAAAAGCTGTCCATGTTTGATTTGCCTGACTAGCTTCTAGAAAGTAATCTACACAAAAATAACCTCGAGTTCGATTGGATGTGCAGTCAGTTTTTCTGTTTTTTGTGCATTTAAGTATCTTTTTGTCCCTCGCCCAGGCATTTTTAGCAACTTATTAGCAGTAACTGTAGGACTGTTTCAGAACAACATGTAATTTTTTCTGGAAATCCATAATCTTACGTTAGTACGTTGTAGTTGGGGCCACCTGATATAAAGTGTGATCAATCACCGTCTCTGTTAATCTGCTCTTTCTTTTTAAGTTTGTAAAGTTTGCCAACATAGAGGAGGACACAGCATCGTACCATCGAAGCTACGATTTCTTCGTGTCACGCTTCAGTGAGATGTGCCATTCCAGTTACGAGGATCCAGATATTCGCACAAAGTGAGCCCCTCTTTCAAACACTGTTTTCACACCCACAGTTACGAAAGTTGAACATCTAGTTTCTCCTTGTTTTTTGGATTAAACATTATTAAGCATAATCGGTCACTATTAAGTAACATTTAACTAACTTTTTTTTCAATAGACTCGTGATTGCTGCTTATGAATAGTAAGATGGTTCTTAGGTTCAGTTATAGGATATGGCAGAATAAGGCATTAATATGCGCTATATAAGTACTAATAAACATATGCTAATAAGCAAATAGTTAATAGTGATAATTGACACTAGTAAATTCTGTTTGTTTTCTTCTCATGCATTTTAATTAATTATTGCTTTCTCCACTGCTAGCCGTATTTTAATCATGTGTACGCTTTTAACTAAATAAATGTAACAGTCTTTTTTGCAATGCGCAAATTTTTGCTGATTATAAACAATTTGAATAAATGCATTTTGAAAATATGGATAACTGCATATTGATAATAATACCTGTTTCTTAACCAGTTCATTTATGCTTTATTAACAAGTATTCATTACATTAAGTTTAATAGTTTTTGTAGTGTTTATATTTTTATTTTCAGTCTTCTTGTGTGTGCAGCATTTCTGCCAAGAAATAAAATAACTTTTCTTTTCACAAGAGTAAAAGAGTACCTTTGTTATTGTTTAGTCTAATTTAAAATGACTTAAAATGTAATATATTATTATAAATAAAAGTTATAATACATATTATATAGAAATTATATTTTGTATAATAATAATGTTAAATTACTCATATGCAATTAATTAAATGTTATTAGCCATATGACTTACTGTGCACATTAAGGGCATCAGAGCAATAGGGATACTCAAAAAGGTAATTTAGGTGTATGTGCATGTGTGTACACGTGTGTGTGTGTGTGTGTGTGTGTGTGTGTGATCTTACCTCAGATACTGATTCAATTTAATATTTTTTGCTCAGGGATTGAGTAAAACAAGATTAGAAATGATGCATTTTGCTTTTGATATAAAAGGAAACTTTGTGATTTAATAATTCATCCATCAGGGAGTGAACTGCACCATGCAGTGTACATTAATAAAAATAGCCGTATCCACATGTCTCATAAAAGTGACTCAAGTCTGTTTGGGTTGTGTGTGCAAGGATTCGTATGGCAGGGATCAGGGGTCTTCAGGGGGTGGTGAGGAAAACCGTCAATGATGAACTGCAGGCAAATATTTGGGACCCTCAGCACATGGACAAAATCGTGCCGTCACTCCTTTTCAACCTCCAGCAGGAAGAAGGCATAGAGAGGTCTGATACACACTCACACGCTCGCATATACAATCCATCACGCATCGAGAGACATGGACAATTTTGTCTAATGGAAGTGTGAGATTTCCTTCAGAGAAACAGTGTTATGCTAATAGCTTTTAGCCAGTCTGTGTGATTAAGCTAATCAACCCCTAATTGAATGCTAATGAAAACTCTGTGATATAACAGTAGACTGACTACAACTGAGGTGTCAGACTCTCAAGTGTAATAAGAAAGTCATTTATTCTGGAAGCCGCCGTACTGGCTGTAAACCTAATAAACCCAAAGCCCCGAGGGGCAGAGGAAGACCACGAAATCTGAATTGAACCGTGCAATGAACTCAGAACCATAAAACTCTTCACATCTTCACCTCAGGGGAAATAACTTACCACAAGTTAACGCTACTGCCAACAGCAGTCAGCCTATTGCTCAGCAATGGTTTAAGTTTGTTTTCTGCTTTGTTTCCTGTTGATAGGTCTCCTTCTCCAGAGACTGAGAAAGAGAAGGAGAGTCCGGTGGAGCTGACAGAGAGATGCTTTCGAGAGCTTTTAGGGCGAGCGGCCTACGGCAACATCAAGAACGCCGTGAAACCTGTGCTCATGTGAGTGTTTATGAACTACTCTGATCAAACACAAGAGGGCAGCACAGAGACACATTTCTTCTCTTTTTAGTTAGTTTTATACAAATACTTAAATGGGACATTTAACTATCAATTAACAGCTGTTGTTGTTTTATCAATTCTCTTGTTTTATTTTATTTTAATAATTAAGGGCACATAATTAAAGGCATTTGACAATTAATTGCAATATGAATACTTTGTTCTTTCCAACTTCAAATATATGTGTAGGGTATAAATGGATTACTGCCAGATGCTTGGATGAATTATTAATAATTGACCTAGGCAGGGATTTCCATTCCATTTATGTACATGTTTGTCATCGTAGAATGTCAGGACAAGGCTTTTTTTTTATTCATGATGCCCCTAGTAAAAAAAGGAATATGTATTAAAATTGTATTTTTTCATACTAAGTATGGTTTAAATATGTTAACACATTTACTGACATATCACTCGAGACTTTGGAGTAATACTTGTTGACTATGCACATTTCTTGATATTAACTCTAAAATTAGTTTTATTGTCACTGTTGATGAAATGTAAGCTATTTAAATTGTAACTGAAGTATACTTGCAACAGGCCCACTTTAGCACAATATACTCCAGTGTATCTTTAGTTTGACTTCACACAAATTGCATTAAGTACAAAATTACTTGTTTAGCAGACTTTAAGTTTAGTATATTACTCGTATACTATTATATTACATTTCACTAGAGGCACTAAAGAAATGTAGCATTGAAAATTGAACAAAATGTTCTCATTGTTAGCCTAATACTTCTACACAGCGAGAAGAAATGTAGTGTCTGTTGCGCAGTGTATTTTTGACCTACTTTGTCAGCTGTTTCCTGCTCTAGTTCTGTTTGCTGAAGCTAATCATTAATTCACTTGTATTTTCCAGGCACCTTGATAACCATTCGCTCTGGGAGAGCAAAACATTTGCAGTGCGCTGCTTTAAAATCATTATGTACTCCATTCAGGTAGATACACTGTGCTGAAGTTTGACTGTAAAAGTATCAGACGCTTGATTGCATTGTAGAGCATGTAGCTTTGAAAGCCTCTAAACAGTTCTGAAAATATTTTTGCATTTGCATTATAATTTGAAGCATATTTTCTACAAATGATTGTATAGGCTCAACAATTAGAGTTAAAAATCTCACAATGCATTAATATTTCTTATTGACGTTGCATCATAACATTTTTATATATATTTCGTTGTAGTATATGATTTTTTTTATCAAATTATAATTTGATATGCGTTTGTGTTACTGTAACATTAACTCATCTATGGTTGCTTTGACAGTCTCAACATTCGCATCTGGTGATTCAACAGCTGTTGGGCCACTTGGATGCCAACAGTAAGAATTCAGCCCGAGTGCGTGCCGGGATAGTGGAGGTGATCTCAGAGGCAGCTGTCATAGAAGCCAGTGGATCCATAGGTACCAGGCTTTAGACCACAAGGGGGAGCAAGAAAACCACCTCATCGGAGTGCTTTATAAGACGTTTCAGAAAACACTTGTCCATATTTGTTTTTTTATTGCTTTTTTTCTTTCGGATTTTACGTGTTTGACAAATAATTTGATATTATACTGTAGAAATCATACACAATGCTCCTCAAAGGCTCCTCAAAGGCATCAAGTCTTTTGTTAATTTTTGCTTTTTCATGCTGTAATCTGAGAACTTTCTGGGACATCGTTAAAATAGTCCATCGGTGGTTTAACTGTAGTTTTAGCAAGAAGCTACGAGAATACTTGACACGGAAGTGGAGAAAAAGTGAGCGCAAAAAGTATTCTTGTAGTTTCATAAAATTAAGGTTGAACCACCGATGTAATATGGACTATTTTAACAAAGTCCTCACTACCTTCATGGGCCTTGTATGTGTCAGTTGCGTTGCAGTCTATGCAGGATCAGAAAGTTCTGAGACTTCATCTGTATCTGTGTTTCGAAGATGAACAAAGGTGTTATAGGTTTGGAAAGGCACGAGAGTGAGGCCCTGTTTACACTAGTGCATTTTAGTTTTAAAAAAGCGTTTTAGAATGAAAACGATCGTTGTTTACGCTGGCGTTTCTGCTGCTTTTCACCATCAATCTCCGTTTACACCACGCAGTCTAAACCGCGTCACATGACCAATCGTGCAGGTTGGAATCGTGGGTGTGTCTAGGTGCTTCGAGCGGCGGAATGGGGAATCTATGGGTATCTACGGTTACAACAAAGAGCATGATGTTATTGTTGTATACACGGTCATCAAGGATATGCAGAGCTAATGTGGGCAGTTACACTATCGTTTTCACAAGTCTCAGTGCAACTCCAGAGTTTTCAATCTAAAACATGGTCTGCAGTGTTTTCAAAAGTCTTTGAGTGTGAAAAGTGCTGGAGTGGTAGAAACGATAAGTGTAATCATAGCAAAAGTTATGCTTTTTAAAGCGAAAATGACTAATATAAACGGGCCTGAGTAAATAATGACAGAATGTTAATATTTGGGGAAGCTAACCTTTTAATTCAGTTCTGTCTCTGTGTTAAACCTCTCCACAGGGCCCACAGTACTGGAAGTGTTCAATACTCTACTGAAGCAGCTCAGACTCAGTGTGGACTACGAGCTTACAGGATCCTACGACTCTTTCGCAAACATGGGCTCCAAGGTCATTAAAGTACACGAGGAGAGACAACTCCAAGAAGCTGTCATCAAAACTATTGGTGGGTGAACAATAAATGTTTGTGAGTGAATCTGGCAGATAAATACTTTAGTAAAATGACCGTGGCTAAACTGTATAATTGGCTTGGCTCAGACAAGTAATTTTCTACATAGCTGTGCTCGGTTTCATATCAACCCACTTTTTCACTCTTTAAATGATAACATACTCAGTGTTTAAGTCGTAGATAGATAGATAGATAGATAGATAGATAGATAGATGAAGACCGATGCTTTATGTGTCTTTCTTTGTTTCAGGCTCATTTGCAAACACACTTCCCACCTACCAGCGCTCAGAAGTCATGCTGTTCATCATTGGTAAAATTCCCGTGCCAGGCATGTATCCGGCTCTGGGGTCAGCCAACACCGGGTGAGACAGGGTTACAACCTAGACTTTATCAATTAGACATGTTTACGAGGTATTTTCCGCTGGCCCAAGATGAAATACAAATTAGCCGAGGAACAGCCTAAACACTGTTAAAGGGTTACTCTACCCCAAAATGAAAGTTTTGTCATTAATCGCTCCTATGTCGTTCCAAACCTGTAAATGCTTTGTTCATTTTCAGAACACAAGATATGTAGGATGAAAACTGACTGCCAAGTAAATAACACTGTCAAGAATCCAGGAAAGTATGAAAAACATTGCAAGAACAGTCCATCTGTCATCAGTGGTTCTCTCTGAATGTTATGAAGTGGTATTAATACTTTTTATACACAAAGAAAAAAAACAAACAACAACTTTATTCAACGATTTAGACGCAACACAAGGATGCATTGTTTTCATTCAAATCAAAGTGTAAAAACACATAGAAAACGTTTCCATGTGTCGCAGCTCACAAAAATGAAGTGAAAAAAAATCTGTAAAACAAAATATTCGCAAAAATACAGATTGAACCACTGATAGCACATGAAGTATTCGGACGATGTCTTTTATACTCTTCTGAACCTTGACTCTGTGTTCATTACTTGGCAGTCAATGGGACAGACACAAGCCTCCCAGATTTCATCCAAAATATCTCAAATTGTTTTCCAAAGACGAACTAAGCGTTTACTGGTTTGGAACAATATGCGATTGTACGTGATTAATGGCAAAATGTTAATTTTGAGGTATAGGACAAATGCTAGCGTAGCAAGAATGCTGTACTCAATACGTGTCTGTTTCTGGTTTCAGGGTTGAGGGCAGCAGGATGATCCAGATTATGCTGCTGAAGTCTCTTCTGCAGGTGAGCTGGTTTGTGTCAGTCGTGATCTCACACTGTGCCATGCCGAGACTATTTACTCCCCTGCTGTTCCATGATATCCACAGTTGCTGACGCAGTCTAAACGATCTTGTGCGCCTTTAAATGTCAGTCTCTTCGTTTATCCTTCAGGTAACAGCAGGATTCCAGTCTACAAACATTTTGACAGCACTTCCCACCTCATTCCTGGACCCGCTCTTGTCCTTCACTCTTATGGAGGACGCAGAGATTCGTCTACTCGTTCTTGACATTCTCATCAGCATCATTGATCGCCATGACAACCGGCACAAATTCTCCCCTGTCAGGTTGGGCCACACTGACACACTCGAAAAACTCAGTCTACAGTTTATTTCATAGCATTAATCATTAATTAAGGAGTAAAGAATGAACATTTTGTTGTTGTGGTATAGTGCCTCTCAAAATTATTTAAAGTTTTATTTTGCATATTTTTAAGATAAAGCCTAAGGTCAATTAAATAGCTGAATTCTTAATGATTTATTTGTTCCTTATTTAGACCCATATGAAATATTAATAATAATAAAAATATATTTATGAAAACCTTAATTTAGTTAATTTAGTCATAATACAATTGATATCTATCAATTTGAACTTTGAGATTTGCAAGAAATACAACAGAAAATTGAAAATGTTAAAACCTTAATCTTCAAAAAATTAAAAAATTATGTGTACTTGACAAAACATATTTTAATGCACAATTTCCTGATTAAAATATGGCCAAACATCCCTTAAAAATGCACTGTGTTAAATACATTATAAATCCAAGGCAGCTTTTGTTTAGTCTTTGGTTAAAATGTTTTTTGCTATCATGCAAGAATGTATTATCCTTTTATACTCTGTTTTAATATTGTATATTATATAAATGCACAAAGTATTTTGCTATAGTATGTCCTTTGAGAAAAAAAAATCTATTGTCTTCCACAGAATTATCTCAGATATCTCAGTACTGAAGTTGAAAGTAGACAAGTGCTCAAGGCAGGATAACCTGTTCATGAAGAAACACAGCCAGAGGCTGTACCGTCACATTTACCTTGCCTGCAAAGAGGAGAGCAGCGTCCAGCGGCACTTTGAGTCTCTGTATACTCTGCTGGGGTTGGTCTGTGTGGAGCTGGCCAATGAAGAGGTGGTAGTGGACCTGATCCGACTGGCTCTGGCATTACAGGTTTTTCTCTTACCTGCGTGACGTGTACATGACTGTGAGGCTGAATAAATATGCCAGTTGACAAATAGGGCCTTCATAATGATGTATGTTAATTAATGTAAATTTCATAAGCAAACATAAGTCAACTTTTCTCTTTACATTATGCTCAAGAATGTTTCTTATAGACATGTTGTAGAAGTGCTCATCAATACAATAATGATACAATAACAATAGTTCTTCTTTCTCAGGACCTGGCCTTGACTGAAGAGGCTCTTCCTGTATACAGCCGCTGTGCCATCCACGCTCTGTCAGCTGCGTACCTGAACCTCATCAGCCAGCTGACCACTGTGCCCACCTTCTGCCAACACGTCCATGTGGTAAGCTATCTATCTATCTGTCTGTCTATCGATCTACTGTATCTGCAGATCTATCTACATCTCTTTCTACCCTCAGGTGATTGAGTCAAGAAAGAAACTTGTTCCTTTCCTGCTGCCAGAGGATGTTCTTGTTGAGAGCTCAAAGTAAGCAACATTTCTATAGACTGTTCGGTGTACCATAATGTTTCTTCTCACCATTATGAGAGACGGACGCTTTATGCCATAGTTCACACTAACAAACAAACCAACATGTAGTTCTCAGTTCTTACAAATGCATGCACTAAGTTGAGAACATGCTGTACAGTTTTACTCAGTTCAATGTCATTCAGCTCAGTATAAGATCATTTTCAGCAGTGATGTGCTGAGTTATTCAAGGCATTGAACCCACAAAATATCTCTCATCTATCTGTTTTTTACTACCTCGGAAAAACACACCCGTGTAAAGCTGAAGAATAGCTTAAGCCTCTTTCTCTTTCAGGGTCCCAGAGAAGCTGGAGAAGGTGGAGGGAGAGGTGCTGTTTGTGCAGGCAAAGATAGCAGAGATGCTGGGCGGCAGCGGATACAACACAGAGAGACTGGCCACTTCATACATCCCACAGATCACAGGTCTGACCCTCAGCCTAAGCTTTAAATACACTTAAACAGGGTGTCCTCTCTTGATACGGCCTGTGACATTATAAGACAGATACTGTAAGGGCATTCTACATTTAAATGTTATAGTACAGTTTTTTTATTTTTCTGGAATTTTCACAAAACAGTAAAGTATTATTTTTGTGACTAACGCAGATGAAGACAGATTGTCTAAGAGGAAGAGTATTGGAGACACCATCTCCCTGCAGTTAGAGATGGAGTCTAGAAACAGTCCAGAGAAAGAGCAGGTAAAACGTCCTAGTCTTCATTGCATTGTTGTTGTGTGTGTGTGTGTGTGTGTGTATTTTTAACCTATGTTCTGTGTCTTTACAGAGATCCACAGCAGAGCAAATAACATTTGAAACTCTTAAACAAGCCATTGGTAAGTCTTCCATAATTTCTACTTGCATTAATTAACATTGTATATACACTACTGTTCAAAAGCTTGGGGTCAGTAAGATTTTTTTAAAAAGAAAATAATAATATTATTCAGCAAAGATACATTCGTTTTTTTTTACATAATATATGTGTGTACTGTGTATATGTATATGTAAAAATATGTATATATCTCAAAAGACAAATATGTACAACATTATTTACCAGGAACTAAGAATGAACAATACTTCTATAGCATTTATCATTCTGTCACTTTCATTTATATTGAATGTTTAACAATGCAAAATATAGCAGTAAGACACATACATTCATACAGTTTTTATTTTGACTACATTCCGTCGGCTTCTCAGTTTTGTGTGTTTCACTGAGCCACGTAGAAGTATAGAGCTGAGCATCATCAGCATAACAGTAAATTCTAACACCATGTCTCCTGTTAATATTAAAGTGTCTTTAAGACAAGTAATGTCACTCTGCGGCCGTCTTTGAAATGCCTCTCGAGCATCCAACTGCAGCTTCTGTATCTTTGTATTGGGAAACATCAAATTCTCCTTATTTTTCCTCCTTCAAAACTATACAAGTGACACGTCTTGGATATTCTGTAGTTTTTGATAATATCTCCCAAGGGTAACATGCAAAGCGTGAAAAGTAACGGCCCCAGTACTCCATATTGCACTTGTGATTGATATGATACCTCCTCATTTACTGCTATGAACTGATGGCAGTCAGATCGGTCTGTAATTAAGTCTTTGGAGTCAAGATGTGTTTTTTTAATGAGAGGCTTAATAACTGCCAATCTGACAATAATGCCAATAAGGACAATGATGAAATAATAATAGCCAAGAGAGGATCCGTGACGTCTGGAAGCAGCTCTTTTAGTAGTTTAGATGGAATAGGGTCTAACATGCGTTATTGGTTGATTTAACAAGTTACAATTCTTTCAATTCTATTTTAGAGAATGAGTGGAATTTTTCCTTCTGATGCTATCCTGTAGCTGATGGCTGCATGGTTACAATTTTATCTCTGATAGTATCCGTCTTGGAAGTAAATTTGTTCATAAAATCATTACTGCTGCAAACTTGGGGAATGTCAGCACCTGCTGATGCTTTATTTTTCGTTAATTTAGTAAATACCGGTAGGAGTTGTATCTTTCTTATAAAGGAGATGAAAAGTAATCAGATCTAGCGGTTTTTAATGCTTTTCTGTAGGAAAGGGTACTTTCCCGCCAAGCTAAACGAAATGCCTCACGTTTTGTTTTCCTCTAGCTGCACTCCACTAAACAGTATCAAATTGGAGAATAAGGTGTCAGTAATGATGTATCTACGGCCCTCACATTCTTACTGTCCTCAGTTAAAGTTTGAGTGCGTGTCTCTAGTTCAAAATTTCTCTCTGTCAGCCTAACTATATCCCTGCATTCATCGCATGTGAATCCTCCATAGCTTTGCCATAACAAGAATACATTTTTGAAGTAAAAATTTAAATTGTACTCTATTTTAATTAAATAAATGGATGACTATGTAAGCATGAGATGTCATGTGAGCGTGAGACATTTAAAATAATTTTAAAAATTTAAAAAATGCTACCAAACCCAAATTTACGTAGGTGTTATTTTTATATTATATATATTGTTATTTATACAATATTACTGCTATAGAACTGTTGCCCTGATTAACGATCTCTATAGAATATGATTTTAAATAATCCTTTAGTAATTACTGAAGATTGATACAAAAAAGTGTTAGTAGTAACGTCTCTAATCTGAACTCAAAGGAGTTTTTTGACATTTTCTATGCTGGATTTAGTCAGTTTGCACAGAATGACCTGTCTTTGTGTGTGTTTGTTCAGTAGACAGCGTGAATGTGGAGGAGCTGGAGAGAGAGCGCAGAAGGCAGGTGGTGGAGAGGTTTCAGACCGCCCCGTTTGAGGAGATAGCAGCCCACTGCGGGGCCAGGGTGAGTCCAAGTGTACACGCTCTAATTTTATCATCAAAAAGCACACACACAGCTCTTCAGTTCAGCTCCTACATGTGTTCTTTTCTCTCGTGCATGAACACCTCTTCTGTTTCTCTCTAGGCTTCCCTGTTGCAAAGTAAGCTCAACCAAATCTTCGAAATCACAATCAGGTACATGATATGAAATTTTTTTTTTTGTGTGTGTGTGTAACTACATATATATCATGTAACGACCATATAAAAATACATGGGCTAGAAAACCACTACAGTGGAAAAAGGCTGTATTGTCTGTCTCATGTCTCTCTTTCTGTTGGATAGGCCTCCTCCGAGTCCGTCTGGCTCTGTCGGGAACGGTCACGGCCGGAGCCGCTCCGTGCCAGTCTATGAAATGAAGTTTCCAGACCTCTGTGTATACTGAGAGACCCAGGAGCCCTAGTCACTACGTACAGCTGTATTCATCGCACTATTATCACTCCTTCTTAATGTCCAGGTGTAACTCTGTTTCTTCTAAACCGTGTTCTCTAGTGTAATATCAGACCTTAGATAAGGCTGTACTTTATCCTGAAGTCTATTTATGCCAACAAAGACAAACAAACCAAGAGAATTTACCATATGTTGGTTAAATATGCACTTAGTCTAGACGAAAAAGGACCGAATTTATCGACAAATGATCGTATCTTGTCTGATAGCGTAGAGAGCTGAATGAGGTTTTCATGTTTAGGTTCCTGTGTAAGTGTGTACAGTCTGTTGTAATCGGTTTTCTTGTACAAATTAAGAGTAAAGCTGCCTTAAATTTTGTATCTTGAGTTAAGAACATTTGTCCAAGAATCTCCCAAATGTGTTTCCAAATATTCTTGTTGTTTTTTTTCCAACTTGTGGGTATGAACAATTTAGCTAAATACAAGCTTTGTTTGCATGTTTAAATCGTCTCTACATGCTGCAATAAAAGTTGTATTAAAAGCAATAACTACTGAATTTAAACGTCAAAACTCTTTAAGTAGAAGCTGAAGAAATAATACAGCAAATGCTAAGTTTCACATTCAACTCAATGCAGTATTCCAGTCCGAACTGATGGATTAATGACGTTGTGTATAAGTGAAAAGTGAATGTGTTACACTGGCACAAGTGTGCACAGACCTATATCATTATATTCTTATTGATGCAGTTTCTTACGTGAAAGGTTTAATTGCTTAAATCGTTTAGTTTTTCTGGAACATAGTGAATTAATATTATTATTAGTAAAAATTTCACAGGCAAAAAAAGTCCATCGTCTACTGGCAATGGTGTCACGATGTATAAAGCACAGTTAAGCAGAAATCACTTTCAAAGCGAATTTGCGAAACCAGTTTGAACCCATTGCGAAATCTGCTCGGGGAAATCCTTTGCTCTGATGTGTATTGTATTCCTATTGAAATGACTGTATTTTGCTATATTCTCTTTATAGAGCAGCTTTCCGTTGGCCAAAACAAGCCGCCTCATGGGAAATTCTCATTGCCATAATGTCATTTCGCCCACAGAATTAAAAGGTAAAAGTTCTAGAGGTAAATTCCATTAAAAAAAAAAATAAAACCCCCGCTTGGGGTCTAAAGGGATCGTCTACCTTTTTAACCATGATTTGTGTTTTATTTTACCTCAATTTGTGAACAATTTCAGGTTTACATTGAGATTTCGTTGTCCTGGATTTAAACGCAGCACTTTAAAGCTCACTGTGTAAATGTGGTGTATGCTGGAAAATATACTTCATGTTGTGCGAAATTTCATCTTGATGTGTTCCTGTCTAAACTTTATGGTGTGTTATCTGTTGTCCTGTCATATTGTTCCTGGTACCACATAAAAGCGTGGACGTTTATGATGTTTTTAGTTCATCAAGTCATTTTTCATGTTAACGGTATTTTATTTTATATTCATCTTTGGTGAAACCTTGAATTGATTTGCAAGCATAAAAACAAATGGGTTTTATCTTCTCTGTCTATATGGCTATGATGAAATATCCTAGACCGCTTACATGTGAGGTGATTTTGCATGTACGAAATATCAGAGTTTAGTCTTTCCTTGTCAGCTGCTGCTGCATGCACTGGGTGTTTTGTCCGTGATTTTCCCATTTTTTTCATTTAAGTGAGATCATTACAACACTGTGGACCGTAATAAGTCAACTTAGTTGTGTTTAGATGCCGTCACTGTAAAAGGATGAGACTTCAGAACTGTGTTCTGTGAATGTTTGCCTACATGAAATCATTAAGTGATGTACATATGTGGTGTGAATAACAAGAATATCGATTAAAGACTAATTTTATGAATTCAAAGTCCTGACCTGTGTTTATAGCTTTATTGGCAACTGCACGTACGTCTGAATGATTCTAATGAACGCTTATTTCTCAGAAATGAACTTTTGTTCTTTTCCTCTCGAAACAATCATGTGACATTTTCAACATTTACAGTATAATACATTTCGATCTAAAATGCTGTTTCTTTAGCCTCCAAACGGGTATTTAATCACCACAGCATTTCTATGTACAGAATTCAGAATTTATTGTCGAATACGATGTGAATAAACTCTTAAGCGTCAAGAATTAAGTGCTACTCGTAACAACACCCACCCTCGTTTTGTTGACTATGCGTGATAAGTTTGCTGGGAAGAAAAGTATATTAAAAACAACTCCCTATTCGCCCCCCGACCCCGCCATTAAAACCCCTTCACTGGTCCTTCTTCTGGTGCTCTTTGTTTATGACGTTTTTGAAGAGCGTGAGAAGGGGTTTCTGACTGCGCTCGTCCCAGGACTTCATGAAGCCTCCGTAGCGCTTGCTAGCGGGCGGGCCGCTCCAACGGAAATGGTTCATTTTGTAGGAGCCGTCCTTCTTATCCTGCTGGTTTAAAGCGCCCTCCTCTTGAGGATAGTCGACCTCATTGGTAGCCAGCTCGCGTCTCATCTCGGCTGGGAGAGTCTCGGCGGATTCCTCCTCCATGCCATTTGTGTACACCTTGATAGGCCGGCGCTTGCGACCCACCGGCTTTCCCCAGCGGAAGTGCTCCATGGAGTAGGAACGCTTGTGCTCGTGCCGAGGGCTGGACTCGGGGTCCATCTGCTCAGCAGGAGCGAGGGCCGCTGGAGACAGGGGCGCGAGGACCTCTGTTTGCTCCGGCTCCGAGGGAGGCTGCAGATGGCTTTCTCCAGGATAGACGGGGCTTTCGTCTGTCAGATCAGACCTGCATATCTGTATGCAGTCCTTAGGAAGAGAGAAAGAAGAAAAACTTAAAACAGGAATGTTGTGGTGTTGCTGTGCATGGTTTTTAAATAAGGTCATGAGGGAAAAAAACCTGCAAACTACCAGTTTTCAATGGCAAACTGTATTTATTACAACTTTTCTTAATCGGCAAGCATAAAATACAAAAATATCAATTAGTGGAGCTATTTAAAGGGCATTATGTTGCGTTTTTTATCTTAATGTTTTCTTTAGTGTTTAATATAGCTGTAAATGATCTGAAAAATCTGATCAAACGGAGGTCATTTCTTCAACAGAAAACACAGACACCAAATGTTTGGTTTGTAGTCCTGCCATTCTTTCTGTGACTATACAGCTTCAGAAAGACTTTAGAACAGGTAGGGAACACATACTCTTTATTAACAATGAATTCCTAATTTGCTGCTTATTAATAGTTAGTTAGGTAGTTATTAAGTTTTGGGTAGGATTAAGGATGTAGAAATGCTTATGCAGAATAAGGCATTAATATGTGCTTAATCACTACTAAAACATTAAAAACTACTAATATTCTAGTAATGTGCATTCTAATAAGCAACTGATTATGAGACCCTAAAATAAAACGTTACCGTAACTTATATAGACTAATACTGTCATAGCTTCTCATCAAGTCTTGTCAGGTGAATGAGCACAGTTTATGGCTAAAGTTACATTTCTAGCACGTGGACTAAGCAGCTGACCAATCAGAGCAGACTTGCTTTTTTTTAAGTTGAGATTTAAAGAGACGTTAAGTTTTTTTTTCAGGCAGAGGACTGAAAAAATAAACTGGAAATTGGTGCAATTATTCATAAAATGGCCATTAGAGACAGAAAATAATGGAAACAAATAAAGTGCAAAGAGAAAACAGCAGAAAATAAAAGACAAATGACTAAATGCTTCTAAATTACAGACAAAGGTCACTAAACCAAAAACTCTTGATAACCTTTTTGGGTAACACTTTATAACAGGTAACACTTGTTAATTATTAACTACGACTTTTCCCACAATGCATTTTTAATTTGGTGCTTATTAATAGCTAGTAAGGTAGTTATTAATATTAATATTAATTATAAGGCCGTGTAGAATAAGGCTTTAATATGAGCTCAATTAGCACTAATAAATGGCTAATATTATAATAATATGCATGCTAATAAGCAACTAATAGGTATAATCGTAGGTATAAAAGCGTTACACAGTTTTGTAAAGGGTGACCACTTCCCACTATTAACTAGTTGCTTTTTAGCTGTATATTATTATTTATAAAGCACATATTCTGCCTGACTATATTCTACTTCATCCTACACAACACCTAAAACTTAACAATTTACTGACCATTAATACTCAGAGTTTATTGAGGCAAAATAATAGCACTGGACCTTACAATAAAGGGATGCTGACTTTTTTAAACGAACATTCAAGTAAACGAGATGCATTTTTGTTTTGCTTAGGCGTCACTGGGCTAGTTGTTTTGGTGTTTTTGAATAGCAGATTGAGCTGCACATTAACTAACACAAGCAGCTGCAAGGTATATTGTAACTCACCAAGATGTTCTCGTCAGTGGTGAGGTCTCTGCAGCGGGTGTTCTCCCAGCACTGAGCTCTGACTTCAGATCCACCCGCACACAGAACAGCCAGAGCCAAGAGCCAAGCAGGACACAACATCCTCACTCCCCTCACCATATCTGAGTCAGACGATATTAATAACGTAGCAAAATTCACATTTATGCATGCATAGCGTTATTTGTATTGCGCACATGACACATTATGTCTGTGAAATAACGTTTTTTTTTTTATTAATAAAACACGCATGCATTATTAGACACTGCAAAATAACTAAACGATAATAAAATATGCATGCTTTTTTTTTTTTTTTACTCACCTGTTGTGCAGAAAGAAGTCAGCCGGCCAAAGTTGTTCTCTCTGAGGATCTCTGATCTGTCTGGTTATGTGTGCGTTTGCTTGTCTCTGATGTCTGAGACCCTCATCTTGTCGTCTTTTATAAGCTACCTGTGCGTCAATTGCTCAAGGCCACCAAACTCTGTCACTTTTAATGGGTGGTGCAGGTAGGAAACCCCGCTGCATCATGTACGGTACGGATGAGTAATCCATCAGAGATTGTCAGTCGACAGTGAAAAGTCAGTTGTGAATGAGTGCAGGATTAGGATCTTCATTCAGGTGCCTAGCTTATCAAATCATGACTGTTTTTCTCATTATGTTTAAGGGCATGAGTGTCATCTTACGTGACTTAAGGTGATTAAAGGTTTAAATTCACTTCAAATCAATTATGAGGCATGTTTTTGTTTGCATCGGGGCACATAGGTGCTAATCTTGTGTTGAAATTAATTTGAAGGTTAAGATTTAATATCCGGGTGAATTTACAGCGTGCGTGGTAGAAGCAGAATAAAAGCTTGTAATACAAAATGACCATGTTTTTCGATTGAATGCCAATAACAGATTAGGTTGAGCGGAAAATGACAAAACATACAATCATGGTATTAAATAGACTTACTGTTTTACTGTATATTTATTTTAAAAATAAATAATAATAATAATAATAAAAAAAATAAATATATATATATATATATATATATATATATATATATATATATATATATATATATATATATATATATATATTTATTTATATATGTGTGTGTGTGTGTGTGTGTGTGTGTGTGTGTGTGTGTGTGAATTTATTTTAAAATTAAATCTTTTGTTATTTGTAATATTTTAAAACATATAATAAATAAAACACTGATAAATACACTGAAATCTGGTAGAATTTTAGTAAAATACGTTGTAAATACAGTAAAATAAATGATATTACTTATAATTGTTCCATTTTGTTACGCAACATGTATCGACTTAGCTTTACAGTAAACAATAATTGTAGCTCAATTATTACATTAACATATAACATAATGACAAAATATTAATCGAAATGACACCCTATAATGACTATAAATTTTTATCAAGCAAATTTTAATCTAAAATCTTGTTTCCCTTAAACTGCAATATGAGCATATTTGTTTCTGCTGTAAGACATAAAACATTTGTTGTACAAAAGAAGCATTATATTTGAGATCCTCAGAATGAAACCGTGTCAAATATCAAAGAGTGTGTCCTAATTTTCAATCACGCAGGCTCACTCTCTCAGCTGAGCGATTCTGTTTCATGCACAATATGGTGTCTACATCGGTAACCAGTGCCTAAAGCAATACAATTCAAAGGGACATTTTCCATTAAGGCCACATCGTTATATTGGAGTCGTGACCTTGCTGGCTTTTATGTTTATGTTATTGGTCTCTCCGGCACACAGAGTTCTCAGAGACAGAAATTCTTAGGTGAGTTTCAGGATTCAAATGTATGTGCAACTTGCCCCTCTAAAATGCATGTATGTATATATATATATATATATATATAAAGTGGTCAATTGAAATGTTAATAATTCTCATACAAAAAAAAAGTGTTATTTATAGCTAATAGCAAATACACATAAATTATATGGTGGTCATGGAAATTAAAATGTCATAGAGGAAAAATTAACAATCCAAAAAAAAAAAAAAAAGCAAAGCTTAATAGTATATTTTCCTGTCTCTTTACAGCAGGCTATTGACCCACACTGCAAAGTGAATGTAATCCTATTAGAGAAGATTTAGAGGATAACATGCCTCTCAGCCCATAGTAACACTGTTAATAGCACAGCATTTCCCACCAACACTGAGGGAGTGAATGGAAGATGTACTTGTTTAGCACATTCAGGATAACAAGAGGACTTTCCTGTCTGGTACAAGGTAACTTTGCTCTCATTTCCTTTTATTCATTTAATCATTGTTCATTTGCTGGTTTTGTGAAGGCTTTTATTTTAACCTTTGAAATATATATTACGCTCATGCTTGAAGCATACATCTTTGAAGTCGCATCAGTTTTCCTTGAATGTTCTTACATTCACTTGATACATTTTTGTTATTCTTGCCAGAGAAGTCGGACTTGACTTGTATTGCTACTTTATATGGCAAACAAACTCAAACTCAGTATAGTTATTGTGGGAATATGGAGCGAGCCTTTAGATAATCATCCTAAAAACCTGCATCACCTGAATCAAATAAGATTTCTGACCTATAACAGAACAGAAAGTTCATGTTAAGCAGTTAAACCAGCTCCTAAAGTTATTAAAGGCCATAACATGCAGGTGCTGTCTCTGACTGTTCAGCATCACAGTCGTCATTATTTTGCAGTGAGCTGTATATTTTAGCAAATGTGCCTTAACTAACGACTTCACTGTGTGAAATATTCGTACTTATGAAGAATATTTATCGACAATCATTCAGAAAAGTAGTTAAGAAAAAAAAAAAAAAAAATGAAACACAAAAAAAGCCTTTTACTCCTATTCATGCGGTTTTCAGGGCTTTGAAAACCTTTTGTACCATAAATTTTTGAGAACAATAATGTAATAACAATGTTGCAAGTATAAAGAGTGAACATATTCTCTTTACACATTTTAGTCATTTTCCAAAAGGTATAAAAAATATATTTTATTATTATCTTCGGGAGCACAAATGGTATTTTTGACGCATTCTGATGGCTGTGCGATTCGTCTGTTGAAGACACACGTTAAAAAAAACAGTTTTTAAATAAAAAATACATTTGAAAAATATAAATACTCAAAAATGAATTGGTTAATTGATTGTGGCAAACTGCAAAAATGCTTCTTTCTTTATCGTACGTCATGTCAGCATTTTTTGCATCATGACCCCCCCCGCAACCATACACATGGAAAATTCAGAAATATTGCATGTCTGAACTGCATTTTAACGTATTGAGTAAATGAATGAGCATCATGTCGTTGATCCATCCATTCTGTTCTTTCTTTACACAGAGTGCTAGTTTGTTGAGAACATCTGGCAAATGTCCGACCAATCAGCTTTCTCCATCTCACACACTTTTGATCTATCTAGATCTATTGACAGTGTTAAACCATGGGGAAATAAACTTCACCAGTCTGAGGACCCAAACAGCTTTCAGGGTCTGATGAGAATTTCACACTTCTTCTGGACAATTTAAGTCTGTTCCAGAATGCTATCTCTGCTGTGCGCTTTCTTACTCTGGGCAGCATGGCCCCAGGTTCCTGCTGTCAAAACCAAAGACGCTGCTGAAGACGCTTCTCAGACTCATCGAGTTAGCAGCGGCCTAATGCAGTGTGGGGAATACAGCAATGAAGTGATGCCAAACGGACAGTGTCGCTTAATAGCCACATTACCTCAGCTGGAGGAGCAGAGGTGCCCGGACATGTTCCGCTGTACAGACGAGGTCTCTTACTGGCTGCGTGAGAACGAAGAGCGCAAGCAGCAAATGCAGGACCTGAAAGAGACCATCTCAGAGCTTCAAGAGGAGCTGAGGAATCACAGGCATCGCATCAAAGTGCTTGAGCTGCAGGTAGGAGCTAGGCTTTCAGCTATAAAAGCCGAAGCATATTCCATTCCATTATATTTCCCAGGATATCTGATGTTTTTAAAAGAGTCATGAGACATTCAGACATTCATCAGTTCTTGTTTTTTTTTTTTTTGCATTACTTTTTAGACGTCACTTGTTAGGCATATACTTCAGACGGCAGAATCTTCGTACAAAAACAGTCTAAAACAGCAGCGCTCAAGTTAACTTAAAAAAATTTGTATTACTTTTTTAGACCTCACTTGTTAGGCTTACTTTGCTGTGCATCAAAATTTTGTACTCCACGCTGCTTTTACATAGCTTCAGCATGTACAGAAACAGATTTAAAAAAGAAATAACATAAAAATAAAATATATAAATAATAATACGTACATCTTCAGGACGTCTGTTGAAGATCGCTTGATCTGGAAAGTATCTGCTGTGCACATTTTAAGATGTTTTAAGGCTCATAAATTGGATAATACTATAGATTTAAAACCAAATCAGTGGGCAGTAGTACCATAAAATATTTGTCAAAATGACTCATTCTTAAATATTAAACTCTACAAACTGTAAATAAAGAAGATATAGGTTGTTTGTGCTTATGAATTTAATACAAATGATATTTTTAATGCATTCTGGTCTGATTCGTCTGTAAAACCATTTTGGAGAGAGGCCTATCTGCTGACAGCGTACCAACAGTGTTACTTCTTCTGCGTCTCTTATGCATCTGTGTGGCGCGGCTGAGACAGAACGGTGGTTTCAGATGATTATTTTACTGGATATCGATTGCTTTCATTACATTGCTTTCTCTGGAGGGTCTGAGAGCTCTCAGAGTTTTTAATAACATTTTCATTTTGGGTTGGAGAAACCCTGTAAAGACATATAGCTAATAGATATATTTGACATCTAATAGGGAACATCCTATAGACATATTATAAACACACACACACACACACACACACACACACACACACACACACACACATATATATATATCTTCTAGATGTAAATGTAGTCCTATAAGCGCATAAATCCATAATAAAATTTCTCCACATGGGGGCTTAATAAAAGACTTCTGAGCAGAACTGATGCAATTTTGTTAGATAAATATTTACATTGATAACTTTATAATCTATAGCTCCTGCTAACTTCTGTACATGCTTACATGAGAGTGGCATCTCAGTGGACGATGCAGGTGAAGAAAATATATGTCAGAGGATTTTGATGTGAGCCAAAATGAGCCAAGAGTTTCCTTTGCCCGAAAAAAAAAAAAAAAAAAAAAAATGGTTCTAACCGAGGCTACATTTTATTATTTTGTACTCCATTTTATTTATCATTTTGCTTCAAAATCTCCCCATTCACTGCCATTATAAAGCTTGGAATTTTTTTTTACACAAAATATTTATACCAAAAAGTTTGGTTGAGAGTGAACTGTACCTTTAATCTCTCCCAATCGGCTTTTTTGAACACATTTCTGTTTTTTTTTTTCAGTGTTTATTTAGTAGGCGAAGTCTTTATCTTTATAGCGCACACTGCATGTTAACAGGTGCCTTACAGGAATCCAGAGACAAATGATTCTGTAGTGCACTGTTTCTGTACTAATACCTCCTTAACCCTGATCAATTACTGGATTACAGCTGGAACCTCTCCCACAGACACATAGTAGTTAGCGCTTTGTCAACAATGCATTGCATCCACGTACAAAACTATTCATTCATTGATTATTTTTTTAACAAATTGATTAATGATTTATTTGTCAGCTCATGAAAAAGTATGTGCATGGGTATGTGTATACCGTACATACATGAATACAATCATATGGTAAAGTCACAATGACATAAAGAACTGGCCTTTTGCTTGGATGAGTAAATTAAAAGTACAAGCACTCAGTTGAAGCAGTGCTTGAGTAAAGGAGACAAATACTCACATATTTTCTTTTTAATAAAAAGACACGTTGACCTAAGAAATATGTGACATAAATGTACTTTTTAGATGAATTTGTAGAATAAAACGTATGTTTGTTTGAATGAGTTTTGAGTCATTCACTTTAAGCACTTCTTGAGTAAAGGACCCATACATGCAGTAAAATAGTAGAAGAATTTTACTAAAACTACCAAAGTGGCTTCTTTATAAACGTAATTTCAACATTCTTGACTGAAGCATGATGAAAGAAAACATTTTTTTGGGAAAACAGTATTTGGGTTCTTTACTCAAGCACTGCTTAAACTAAATGCTTTTACTTTTAATTAACAATTTTGAATTAATCCAGGACAGTTTTTAGGTCGGTGTGACTTAGCCATATTATTGTATTTATGTATATACAGTTATATACATACGCACGCACATGCATGTTTTTTGATATTTACCTTTTTATTTAAAACGCATTGCCTTGGAAAAAAAAAAAAAAACAACCTCTGATATTGAATGTTTGTGTTGTAATAACACTTTCTTATTAGGTTATAAAAAATACATCAAAGCAACCCAGAAAATGTCTAAAGTTTTTGTTTTCGGCTGCACACTTTTTGATTTTGACGCGCTTTACTTTTTTATACCCCTGTGAGTAATATTGTTTCGTTGAGTCACTTTCAGATCTCTAAATGAACTGTGTTACTGGATTAAGCTAATCTGTGTTAGTTTTCCTGTTTGCAAACAATAGATGAGTTGTGTCCTCGAAGTGATCCGAATTGCTAAGCAATGTTTTCCGGTCTTGGCAGCGCGAGGAGAAGTACGGAGTAAACTCGTCTTTGGAGCATCGCTTCCACATGCTGCAGGACATCTATGAGGAGGCCAATGCACTGCTGCACATCCACGGATCGCTCATATATGACATGCAAACACAGATTCGCAACCTCACTATGATCGTAGAGCGAGTGAGGCGCAATCCTGGCTGTATGATCAATATCATCCGCACAAGCCCGCTCCTCGGCTCTCAAGATACCCTTCACCCAGGTCAGCATGACTAGGTACTGAACGTTTCAAAGTGGTTATTTGATCATTAAAAAGATTGTTAAATTCTGTCCTCATTTACTCAACCTGATATTCTGAAATGTTTTTTGTCAGCTAAATAAAAAAAAGAAAAAAAAAATAGCAGATTTTTTTTTTTACTAAAATAAATGACAGCAGATTCTTGGGTGAACACAAAAAGGAAAAAAAAAATATTACAACAAGGTCATCGGCATCTCAGAACTCATACCGATATATTTGGTCATTTTTACTAGGATTTGATGAAATATTTGTTTCCTCAGAGGTTCAGCATGTAAGGAACTGTCCAATTGACTGTGCGTCGCTGTACTACAACGGAGTCCACAGATCTGGGATTTTTACTGTTGTGCCTTCAATGGGATCGACTCCTGTAGAGGTTTATTGTGATATGGAGACTCAAGGTTAGCGTATTCATGTTTATAGGCTCAATTAGAAGCATTAGTGGATGTTAATGGAGACTAAATCCTGTTTTTGGACCAGGAGGAGGATGGACCATGTTTCAGCGTCGACAGGACGGAAAAGTTAATTTCAATCGTAAATGGACGGAGTACAGGGACGGCTTCGGAGAACTGCACGCGGAATTCTGGCTCGGAAACGATCACATTCACGATATCTCCAGCCAGGGAGAGTATTCCCTTCGCATTGATCTCGAGGACTGGAATGGCAAGCACAAACACGCATTGTACCAGAACTTCTGGTAAACATTTAGAAAAATAGTCTGAGTATTTTAAAGAACGCCCAGTAATTTTAATTTTCAGTATACTGCAATGAAATAATCATGAAATAATACACTTTTGATATATAATAATAGTAACATCTGAAATATAATATATTATATTAATGCATTAAAACTATACTATACTAAATTATATGAAATATAAAATATTATATTACATATTAAAGATATGTATTATTTCAATATAAAATATAACACTTTATAATAGGAACACTTATTCGCTATTAACTAGGGTTTTTTTCTCAATACATTCTTAATTTGCTGCTTATAAATGGTTAGTAAGGTAGTTATTAAGTTTAGGTATCGGGTAGAATTATGGCTGTAGAATAAAACATTAATATGTGCTTAATTACGATTAATAAATGGCAAATATGTTAGCAATAGGCATGCTAATAAGCAGCTAGTTAAGAGATTGTTACCAAAATATATATTTTTTTTAATTATGCAAAAATATTTACCTTTTTTTCCTGAAATATACTGTCATTATACTGTTTTCATTTTTTAAATGTTCTTACAATGAAATCCCTGAATGTTCTTTAATGTATTTAAAGATCATTTCTCCCCAAAATCTGCAACATAGATAAGATTTTTGTTCAGCAGGACAGATTTTGGCTGCAGTGAATGGGTGCCATCAGAACGAATGGTTTAAATGTTAAACCATATTAATGATGGATTTGTTTCTCACAAACACAGAGCTGTTCATTTCACAGTATGATGGACAGGAGTCATGTGGAATACTGAATAGTCGATCATTGTAATGTTTTTATCAGCTGCAGAGACTGTCATTCTGACGGCACCCATTCACTGCAGAGGATTTGTTGGTGAGCAAGTGATGTATTATCAGCGAAAAAAAGTGCTTTTTCTTAACCACTCAAGCAAAAATTCTTCCTTTGGCAGGATTGAGAACGAGGAGAACCTCTACCGTCTCCATGTATCGGGATTCAGCGGTACAGCTGAAGACTCGTTTGGCTGGTACCACGACAAGCAAAGCTTCAGCACTCCAGACACAGGTGACATCTGTGCTGAGATATCTCACGGAGGCTGGTGGTACCATCAGTGCTTCTTTGCCAACCTCAATGGAGTGTATTATAAGGTCTAACGCGAATGAAGCACTAAAACTAAACCTTTAAGAGATCTAAAATGTGAGCTCAGCCTTCTTAACTGTGTCCTTTGCTTATCTTGACCACCAGGGGGGGCGGTACTCTGCCAAAGGAAAGAATCTCCTGGGGCCTGATGGGATTGTGTGGTACTCCTGGAAGGACTCGGATTACTATTCCTTGAAGAAGGTGAGCATGATGATCCGCCCACGGACTTACAGGCCCCGCCTCTCTCCATAACACCGCCTGTGTAAAACAATACTGCAGTGACATCATCGGGTCATTGTTGATTCTCCGTGGAAACTGTGGTTAAAGGGAAAGTAGTCACATGCGTCTCATAATCTTGGTCTTTGGCATACTGAATAAGTAAGTAAAAAACGTAAGCAAATGATAAAATAACACGCACTGTTAAATTATCTTAGAAATGATGTACAAAAACAAAAAAAGCTATTTGATTTGGATAAACATTATTAATTAGAAATAATTCAGAACCTAATATAATTTTAATACATACTTGTTAATTGGTGTTTCTGTTACATTGACTAGAAATATTCTTTTTTTTTTTTTTTTAGATTGTGCTTCCAAAAACGTCATGTGACCGGTTTTATTATTGGGATAATCACTCAAAAAAAAAAAAAATATTCCAAATTCCAATTTTTCCAAATTTGAGATTCTTTTTTCTGTTAAATGTTGAAAAAAGAGAAAAGCCAGCTTTATGGTTACTAACATTCTTCTTTTGAACAGAAGAATCTCATAGAGGTTTGTAACAAGTGGAATCTGTTTAATGGCACATGTTTCATTTTTGTGTGAACTGTCCCTTTAAAATGATCCCTTTTTTTAGTTTTTCTTTTTTTTTTTAAATGAAAAATCAATTCTTAACAATTAAAAAAAATCTAAATAATGATTAAAATCAATCTTGACTATTAAAAATATATATATTTTTCATAAAACAATTGTTTATTAACTGTAAGGGTTTTCTTGATAAGAATTTATATTTTCTTTTTTATATATTATATTTTCTTTTCTTCATTGCAGCCAGCCTCTGTATTAAATAAGAACGTTTGACAAAGTTCTATTAATAGATATCCTGCCACTGATGTTTGTTTAAGCCTGAGTAATCCAGTGTAATTCAGAAGTAAATGGAAAATGTACAGCCTTGTAATGCCTAAATGTATGTTTCACAATATTGTTTACATTTTGTAAATACTTTGAGAATATATAAAAAAGGTCGTTTTTGAGAAATGCTGTTATATTATCTATAGCTGTCTGTTTGACTTTCCTTGTTCTACCTCTCTTCTTTAAGCTTCAGACTACTTTACAATGAGATAAACATATCTACAACATCCATGAAGACTCTTTCTGCCTATCACGCATTCACAGGAAGGGTGGAACAGACCAGCAAATGAATGAGGCACTGAAATAAAAGAGGTTTTGAGGGGCATTCGATGATTATTTGCATTATATAGTCTTAGACGAGATATCAAATAGTAGACTCCTTATAGTCAAAAACAGAAAACAAGCCGCCCCGGGAAGGAAACAGAATAGGGGGAGAAAGTGTTTCCGTGATTAAGAGGTCATCGAGCGCATTTCCTCATCTTCCTTTCTAAAGCCAGAGATTCGTTTCCTTTTTTTTAAAGAGAGAAAAGTGACCCCGAGCTAGCATAAATACTGGGCATTTCTGCAATCTTCTCAAAAAAAGATAGATCAGCAAAATCAATTCTGACGCCAGGCCAGCAATGCCGTGCACGCATGAACATCACAGCTCTCCTCACACGCTTGGAAAAGTTATAAAGACAGATTTATTACACACTGGAGGACTAGTTAAAAACACATTTTATACACAAAGTGTGGAGAAGAGGCATTTTCGGCTTTGTATTGCATAGAACAATGTCCTTTTTGCTTTTATTCAATACATACCGCTTCTAAATATCTGACATATTTAATTTCACATACTGTACTACGAGAAAATAAAAACATGTCAGGCAGTTTAAGACGTTAATAAACCAAAACTTGGTTTAGAAGGCCCAGTCTAAGTAAACTCGTCCCTGAGAGACCTCGATTTACACAGAGAGAATTAAAATGAATAGTTCACTCATAATTGGAAATTTGCTTTAAATTTACTCACCGTCAGGTTTGTTTCTTTATTGAAACAGATTTGGAGAAATTTAGCCTTGTATCACTTGTTTACTGCAGTGAATGGGTGCCGTCAGAATAAGAGTCCAAACAACTGGTTAAAAACAATAATCCACTCCATCTTTTAAAAGTAAAAGTGATATAAAGTAAAGCTAAATTTCTCCAACTCGGTTCCAAACTCTCTCTAATCTTGGATGGCATGAGAGCAAGCAAATTCTTAACAAATTTTCATTTTAACACGAACAGTTCTTTCAACATCGGGGAGTGTTACATTAGCTTAGCGTAACAGTTAAGATTTGTTGTTTTTGTGAACAAAATATTTGGTGAATGATGATCCGCACGTCTAACATTGTTCCCTTATAACCTATATTTTATATATGATGCAATGCAACAATACAGAATTTTGTGGAAACAAGACGGTTAATTGTAAATTAGCATAAAAAAAAAAAAAAAAAAAAAAAAAAGCAAAAGCAAAAGCAGCATCCTTTTTTGATGTTCCACAGTTTAGAGCGAGCCCTCATATGGTGGTATACTGACCAAGCGCTTTCTTCAGCTTTTCAGCAATCTATCCGATCAGAACAAACAAGAATTTTACATACACCGTATGCTGCACTGCATATGTTTATGGCGTCCGTAGAATCCCACCACTCACCGTTTCATAGAATTTCACCTGTTCCTCCAGGTAGAACTGCATGAGTCTGTTGTAGTCATAGATACGGTTGCTATGGAAGTGGTTCATCTCCGCTAGAGAAACAGATGGCAAGTCTAAGATTACGCATGTGACGAAACACTACCATTAAGCGCACAGGTGCACGTATAAGAGACCAAAGCGACAAAGGGTAATGACAACACTTTACTAACGTACCTTGCAATGCATAAGACATGGTGCTGAGGTTCTTTTCCATGATGTGTTTGTCTTGTTGGCTAATCTTATTCATCGTCACCAGATGATCAGCTTCTTTTACTTTGTCAATGGCAGCCTGAGAGGAAAATATTGTTGAAAAACATAAATAAATCAACTAAACAAATAATAATATTTTGCATATGAATAGTTCATTTGCAAAAACAGATAACTCAGATAAAAATCAGTATTTGTTATTTGATTAGCCTAACTAAAAGATAACTAGCAGAATAAAACAGTAAAAACATGGTAACAAAATAAAAAAAACATGATTTTTGAATTTTTATAATAATTATAAACTCTTCATTATATATATATATATATATATATATATGTGTGTGTGTGTATTACTTTTCATTTCTTTTGAGACAAAATGTACATTTAAATGAAAGAAAAAGGTTAAATAATAAATGTTGAACTGTTTATACCTTATGAACTGCTATTGTGTCAGGGAAGCAGCCCAGTAGTCCCTTGTATTCGTTGTTTGTCTCCAATAGGAAGTGTAGATCTTTTTTTGGCTGACAAACAAATGTTATCTTACTGAAACAAACGTTTAAACTCACGGATGACGCTAAAAACAGCTATCATGAATGTTGCTATCTCAGGGTAGCAGTACGATTACAATTCTATCAACAGGAACGAGGAAACCTGCTGAGCGATGAGCAAATGACTCCTGTAGAGGTTCAAGGAGTTTGTTGAAGTATTCATGCGAGGAAGTACTGGACGTCTGATACCTGTCCTGCAACGAGTTCTGCTATGTCCTCATACGTTTTTCCTGTCGCAGTCAATGCTTCCGTCAGAGTTGATTCCCCTTAAAATAAGGTACAAAAACACATCAACAAAAAATATTTGATAAGTCTATAAGCATTTTAACGAACAAAGCTCCTACTTGGGTATGCACTAGTGTTGAAAACCGACGATAGGTTCTGAAAGGCTTTTCCGATCTGCCGATACTCCTTTTGTAAAGCTGTCGGTTTAAAAGCAGAAGATTTTTACTACGGAGAAATCACAAGACAGTAAATGTAATCAAGTAATCTACGTATACCACTTGATTGTACTCGACTAAGTATAGAGTTAATGGGGAAATATAGCATGCAGACTCACGGCCTGTACATCTCTTCCAGTGAAGATGCCCAACAGCCAGTAGTTCTTTAACACTGTTGTCCATAGATCTAGTAAACTGGCTGTACAGTTCATACTTCTGCTCTCTACAATCAAATCAAACAAGAACGTGGTTTTGTTAAATACATGTATTGCATAAAAAAAAAAATTAAACATTATAAAGCAATTTGGGGTTATCAAGCAAATTAATTTTTAGAAAAAATGTATTAAGCTAGTTATCTCATGTTATCTCACACTTGAGCAGGATCCATCTCTGGGAGCTCTGGATCTATGGTGGAGAAGATTTTCACTCCCACCGTTTCATCTTTCTCTGCTTTCCGCTTCCCTAGTTTCCACTCCTAAACCCCCCCCCAAAAAAAAAAAAAAACACGACTTACAACTCTCCCAAACACACACAAATGCCATGCTTAACCTAATTATTCTCTAGTCATATAATAATAATATTATAATATGTAATAATAATAACATATAACACCTCTTAAAATCTGCAAACAATTGGCAATACTTGACAGAAGAGGTCTATAATCTTTAATATCTATCGTCTTACTATGTATTTAAAACTACATGTCCATTACTATTATACATATTTTAACAAATGCACCTTCTCATCTCTGTAGTTAAGGAAGAGCTGGAAAACTTCACTGTTTGAGATCACCGGATGCCGGCACATGCGGGACATCCAGCCCTGCAGGCGTTCCATGCGCATTTTGATAAATTCCTCTTCAAATCGGCCTAAAGAGAAACAGAAGACAGATGCTAGGAAGTCTACCAGGCAAAAAAAAAAAAAAACAACAACCCAAAACTCTTTTCACTTGCGACTATTAAAACACAACAACTTTTCTAACGTGACCACAGATATCGCTATAACATTTTTTGCTTTGTTCACCTGTAACTTGTTTGTCAGGTAGACATGGGATTGGCAGAGCACAGGCAAACTTCTCCACAAGCCTCTCATATAACCAGTCAAAGTGTTTGTATCTGTGATTGACAGGTCTGTTTGTAGTCTGAAAAAGTCGTTAAACGTGAAAATAAACCAAGACCCTTTAGCAAAACAGTTACACTGAGTCAATATTTTTAAGCGGTCTTGAGAGGTGCTTCAAAGAAACTTACATTAGGTGTGATCTGGTATTCGATGTAGCTCTTCAGGCCGTACATTTTTGACCCCTTTTTGGGATCAGCCACTACACAGTCTAACTGAGTTTGTGGATACAACCACACTGGACCCACCTCGCCCGCCTGCAAAATAAACATGCAGCCTTTTTCTCAAAGAATCAGAAACATGTTAATGTATCCATTCCCAATACCGCTTAAAACAAACCCAAGGTTGTTTGACTATTCTGTTAGCGAGAATAACTAACTCTCTAATCAATCTTCAGGCATGGGATCAGATCACATGACAAAGACAAATAACTTACATAAATGGACAGTTTGTCATTTCCTTTAACTGTGTTCTTGGTGAGCAGATACACCTCTGGATTTGGGGTCTTAGAAAACCCTGGAAACCTACGGGAAAAGACGGAATGAGCATTTTTAAAGTTTATTGATCTAATGGAATATTAATATTGGCAGTGATCAAAAGTAAAACATTACTTGTTGAGGGATATTTTCATAGTAGAGTGAGCCCCGCCCCGCTGCATGGTTCCGCCCTCTTCCATCTGTGAACCTCCATAACTGACTGTTGACTTTCCATCATCGGAATCGTCGTCCCATTCCTCATCAAAGGAATACACAGAACCTACAGTCACATGACACAACAATCACATACCGTAAAATATCAGACTGGAAAACTACATCATTCAAAAATGCAATATCTATTGTAAAATCCTTTTTTTCTGTTTACTTTAATATTTCCTACTTATACTAGGAGGGCATCTTTGTGTTCCAAGATACTGATTCAGAAGCTCCAGCAATGGATTTAAACTGTATTAAAAAGAAATGTCCATAATGCACTTTTTTTTATGAGTAAGCTAAGGTGTACTTCTTTTTCACCAAGGGTATTCATACTGGAATGCACATGCAGGGGCCAGAAAAGGTTTCCTTGTGCAAATGTGAATATACCGCTCTGGCTGTGGGAAGCATGTTTCGGAACAACTCAGCTGCGTAACAGGCAAAGACAACTGCACTGATGACTATGCCATAGACATCCACTTACTTCCACATACAGTACCTAGCTACCTAAAGTACATAAAGAGTTTATTTATGACTTTATCTACGGAATGCTGGAAGATAAAGTTCAAAGTCCTCATAACAAAGCAGATAACAGACATGAACATGCCTCATGCTACAGACAGTAAAACAGCAACATCTATATAAAATGCACATGCGCCCTAATAACAAATACGCCACTATACACATTCACAGAGGAGCAAGTTAAACTTCAGTTTGGTTATATTGCTACTATTCAAAGGTTTGAGGTCTTTAAGATTTTTGCACACCAAGTCAGAATGTTTTACATACAAAATACAGTAATATACAGTAAAATAACACTTTTTGTATTAGAATATTTTTCTGTAATGGAAAAACTGTATATTCAGCTGCATAGACTTTCCTAAAAAACCTTTCCGGGTGAGTGATATGACCAAGACTACCACGATATGAGTCACTAAATGATATACATATATAGATAACAATACAGGATTAATGATATGTTCTTTAAATAAGGTCTTAATATCAAAATTTCTTTAGTTGTTTGATTGACATGAATGACGGTTGTCACAGATCTGTCACAGAGTTACTAGCAAAGCCAGGCATTTTGACAAAAAAACAATTGTTTGTGTGTATTTAACCATTGTATAAATAACCATTATGAAAATAATGTTCAATTCTCCCACACTCTATAAGCATATGTGCATCTCTCTTGTCTTTCAAAAAGCTAAATATGCACATAGTGAAATGAGTTCTCTTTCACCGCTGATTGCATTTCAGTGGTTTTTTTAACAATGATTTAAAAAAGTGTGCAAATGAAAATTGCGTGAGAAAACATCACGTGAGCCTACAACCGTATTCGAAGTAATAGAACAAAAGCGACTGGTTGACAAATTTTTACTGGTTAACTGTATCTACGGTATATCTCAAAGACCTACCTACAAGTATGCATTTCTTTGGATAAAAATCCTACTGACCTCAAACTTGTGAAGATATAAAGACAGATAATCATAAATGTTTAATGGAGGTTGTACTGTAAATGTTTTCCACTAACCGTTATTTCCTGCTGGTTCCTGTTCAGCATAGTTCCAGTTGTCCGCAGGGTTGTTGTTGGACCATGTCGTGGCAGTCCAAGCCTCATTCCCGTTAACCCCCTACAGGTACATAAAACACAACATCAGATCATTCTTTGAAAAAATCTACATCCATGCTGACCCTCAAGACATTTGCTTTGCCATTTTGTAGCGAGCTTGCCTAAATGATACAGGTTATTAAGTTTAAAGCGGATTCTATCCGCTTTTTCCCACAAACCCCTACCGATACACGTTCTGGCATTATATTTTGATTGATCCACGGCGTAACTAGATTGCAGCGATTCACTCTTGCTGGATTGGCCGCATAAACAAAATGCTGCTGCCTTGTGCATATTCAAATTCACACATAACATTTGCTTGTGTGTCTCCATTAAACCCATGACTGACCTATAACATACAAAACAGACCAATGTCCTGTAAAGCTATTTTCAAGATTACTAATAACACATACTCTGCTTTTAACATTTTCCTTAAAGCGTGAAATTATTAGTTCTTGCTGGCATTTCAGTTGTGTTTTTACTGTACAAGATTTTAATATGCACTCGCACGGTATAAACACGTTATGAAGCAAATTCTAAACATTTCGAATTAAGAGTGTAAAGCAGCAATAATAAGAATCACCCTGCTATTTTAAAGGTTACTTTACAAACCATGAATCACACAGCTAAAAACATGACCCAATAACCTTAAGATTGTCAAAATGTAGAAAATGACTGCAGAAACCATTATGTTCACTCATAATGAAAAAGTCAATGACAGCAATATATGAGTTTCTCTTGAATAAATGGCCATTGGTCACAAATGATATGAAAACATGGTATAAAATGTAGTTATCTCAAATCTGCCACAAAAGGGCTGGATGTGCTTTAAGAACTAAAAGGCCAAAGGCTCTTGAGTCCATCTCTATCCATTAGTCTAAGACTTAATGGCCAATTCCATCAATAGACCTGACCTTGATGCTGCTAAAAACTAACTTCCAGCCACGCAAAACCATTTGTCTTGCTTCCTAGCCTTACCAATTAAGACCGTCTATACCAATTTTCCCTGAGCACAACATTACTCATGTGTTTATCGTTATTAGTACTTTGGTGTTGTGGATCACTCTAAATGTCACTGAGTCATCGAAGGCTGATGGAAACATTAGGTTTTTAGATACGTCTTTTCATCACTTGTACGATTAAAAGAAGTGAAATTTTGATTTTGTAAAGAAATATATACATCTACTTGAGTATTTAAGCATAACTTAAAAAAAGGTGAAAGTTATCCAAATTTGTACTGGTAGCGACTTTCTTTTTTTTTTTATGATCAGGCATTGTCCTGATTTTAGTTTTGCTGAAGTTATGCCAAAACCGTCTATAAATAAAGAGCCTGTTTAATGGTTAAGTTTAATGGTGAGACGGATCTGACGTCTTATCTATCTGCAAACTGCTAAACATGGCTAAGCATTTAAACGCTACTGCATGCTCAGTGACCATGTGCTATCCTGTGTCTGTAATCCTACTAGAGAAACAGCCCCCGAGAGAACAAGTGAGAGAAAGAGAGACAGTTCCTCGTGCCTAATGTCCCGAGCTATAATGAGGCCCATTTACTCTCATTCTGCTTTCACAGGAAATGGATTTCAACTGCAGATGACACATAGGGCCTTTGTGCATGTTATGCTCAGCAGAACTCTCGTTAAATGAGTGTGGATTTCTAGTAAAAGTTGGCTGCTAAAATGAGGAAGCAAAACTGCCATTTGAATAGTGGGTTTTTTTGCTGGCCGTGGTTACTTATTTTTTACTGACACCTGCTTTACATTTAATTTGAGGAACTGTGGAATGAATATGCAGACACTTATATAGTGAGATTTCAGACATTTGAGCTAGAACTTTATAAAGTGCGTGCTCACCACAGCTTCTCCAAATGTAAGAATATGAACAAAGATCATGTGGTGGTTGATGTGGTACCTGAGTGTTTGCTGAACTGCTGCTGTAACCGTGAGGCTGAGCATCGATATGCTGTGTCGCCGATGCTTGCGTGGAACCAGGGTTGATCTGCAAAACATATCATACACACGTTTTTTTAATATGAGACAATGTATATTTTTGGTCATAACCAGTCAATGGCTTTCGTAGTACATGCATACATAACTTAAAGGAATAATTAACCCAAAAATAAAAATTCTGTCATCATTTACTGACCCTTGAGTAGTTCCAAACCTGTACGAATTTCTTTGTTCTGCCAAAGATATTCTGAAAAAAAAGTTTGTAACTAGGCTGTTTTGGGTCACCATTGACTTCAATATTACTTTTCCCCCAAGCTTCTTACAAAATATCTTCCTTTGTGTTTGGCAGAACAAAGAAATACGTTTTTGGGTCAACTATTCCTTTAAACTTTCCCTCCGCATTAATCAATGACAAAAAAAAAATCATTCAAATGTCATTAAGCCTGAGAAACGCTGATTGTGTATCTACAGGAAGGCCACATGGGAATATGTTAAACATCTCGGTAATTATGGTATAAAGATAGACCTCCTGCACGGAGCATGTGGGAATATTCTCCGTCTGGAGTAAAAGTATGCCAAATACCTAATTAAACCTTTAATCAGTTACATTTTTTTTTATCTTCTAATTAGCATACAACTCAGGAAACACACACGCGTTCAATGATTTCTCTTGAATTCAATGATGTGATACTACTGGAAAAACGCAAGAAAAAAAAAACACTGGACAAGTTTTAGCTCAGCAAACACTCTGATGTGGTCTAGATAATCAGAAGTTTGCTTTCATTTTGTCCTTCCCCTCTCAAGAGTTCTAAAAATAATCACAAGAAATGTTCTAATTTCATCTAATGCTCTGAATAAACAAGTAAAGCTTCAGTAACAAAGTTTAAAAAATAATAAAATAAATATATTAAATATTTTAAAGAAATGAAATTTAGATTTTGTAAAGAAAATGTAATATATTTATATTTGTCTACATGAGGAATATCAAGTATTTAAGCATATCTTCAAAAAAGTCAAAGGTATCCAAATTTGTACTGGTAGTCACTATTTCATTGCTTTTGTGTTTTTTTTTCATTATTAGGCATTGTCCTGATTTTAGTTTTGCTGAAATTCTGCCAAAAATGTCTATAAATGGTGAGCCTGTTTAATGGTTTAGTTTAATGGTGAGACGGATCTGACGTCTTATCTATCTGCAAACTGCTAAACATGGCTAAGTATTTAAACGCTACTGCACGCTCAGTGACCGTAATGACCAATGACCAATGACAAAGCTGATTATTAGGGTGCTTTGTTACCTCAATATAGTCCACAGGCACCAGGCCTACATTTCCTCTGGAATTCCGAGCCTCTACCCAGCCACCGCCTACATTCTACAAGAAACAAAGAGAAAAACATAGGGAGAAAATTATACATGTAATTTAAAGGTTTGGGATCTGTAAAATTGTACGTTTTTTTAGGAGCAGAAGTCTCGTCAAGGCTGCATTACAAATAAGAACAGTAACAGTAAAAACAATACTGCGGTTTAAAATTATTTTACAATTGAATGTATTTCTGTGATGGTAAAGCTGAATTTTCAGCATCATTACAGCAGTCTTCAATATGTTTTCTTTTTAAATATATTTTACATTCGAATTTATTTCTGTGATGTCAAATCAAATTTTTTTTAGCATCATTACTGCAGTCTTCAGTGTCACATCGTCCTTCATAAATCATTTTAATATGCTGATTTGCCGCTCGATAAACATTATCAATGTTAAAAACGGTCTTGCTGCTTCAACAATGTTTTGTGGAAACAGAGACACAGCAGTCTTTACGCTCACGTTTGATTAGCTTAATAAATTTATCAACTTCTTTCAAAAATCAAAAATTAAAAAATCTTACTGACCCCGTTTTTTTTGTTTTTTAAATAGCACTGCATAAATCGCATTTTCATTAGCAATCGCCCGTTTTGAAACATTAGTGCTGATGCTGAAGCTCACCTGGTTAGTGACCGTGAGTATTTCTCCTTCTTGAACAGACAGCTCATTGTTGCCAGGCTCAGCAGCGAAGTCATATAATACCTGAGCCTGAACACAGCAAACATATGGGTAACACAGAACAGTAACCGCATGAATATTTTAGCGTGGCGTGGCTAAAACTTTCACCACTTGTGTTTTGAAACTGAAATAGGGCTGACAACATGTGTAACATCATACTGTGTGACATTATAAAAATAAAGCTAAGCTTCCTCGTCCGCCCCAAGAATATGTCATTTTTTGCCAATGCGGACACACCTGTGCCAAATGAAAATATTACGATCAAATACATTTGCCGTCCAGTGTCACCTTTTCATCATAATACATGCTGGGAGATTTTATAGCCTCGTTTCCGCATATGAGGGCGAATGTGCGTGATCGGCCTCCACACAACACAGCCTGCATGTAAACCAAAACATTAAAACTGGTTTTCTGTGTCAAACCACCTCTAACCAAGCTCAGCTTCCATATTTAGTGTGCCGAGTGTTTATCCATTACACTCAGGACGTGCTTACTAGAATGATGACCAAACTACTGTACGCTGAATGACATTCTCCCTGGGGTTCTGTTCCTGACAGGATGCACCATGTTCCTGTTCACGGGCCTGTCTCACTGCGATCTAGTGGGGTGCCTACCTAGACAGTATTTTGAGGTGGGTTTTGGAGTCAGCTGACTGTTTGTGATTATTTGCACTCGGAACGTGCATATAATGTCCATGAATACTACTACTAATGCAGCTCACTAGGTTTTGAGATTCGTTTTTAAGTCATGGTTTTTCAGTAATAAAGTTTTAGTACTAACCCGCAACAGACAATAGCAACGTATACAAACTTTTATAATGCCTTTCATAATACAATTAGACAAACCTCTCATTTGCAACTGCTCTCTCGGTCTCTCTCTTTAAATAAAATGAAACCAATTTAGGTATTTTAATCATTTAATGTTATGATAACTGGAAGTATCAAAATTATGAATGAATACAAGATGTTAAAATAATGTCACTTTATCTCACACTTTAACCAATGAGGGTTTACAATATAGGCCTACTTTCGAAATGTATTGCATCTTGATTTGCAATGTCAACAAGTCTGCAAGACTTTCACAGCCCATCAAAAAAGGCAAG
>NC_056715.1:13057303-13174803 GCF_018831695.1 Puntigrus tetrazona | reverse complement strand
CAGATGAAGTATGCACTTTAATTTGATTTAATGAACTGCTTCTAGTTTTTAATGTGTCGGTAACTATCTGCATATTGTTGATTAATAAAACATTGAGTGTGTCGCTTAACCTCTGTTATCACAATAAATTATCCCAAATAAAGGGTGGACAGTCAGTTTATTAAAGTGTTCTTCAGCTAAAATGGCTTTATATATATTTATATATAACCCGAATTCATTGACTCAGAAATGTTGCTCTTTGATTATTTGCCCCAGCTCTTTCAGGGGTATTGTATCCTGAAAGGGCTAAGAATAAATCAAGATCCGCACCTGCAAATTACCCCGGGCATATTAATTATCAATGCTCTCGTGTTGCCAAGGAAAATTCGGCGTTCAGAGGTCATGAATTACTTTTGGCGAATTGAGCGTGCCAGAAAGTTCTTTGTGTTCAGTTTCAGAGCACTTGTGTCAATGGGATATCTTTGAGAGCGTCGCAGGTGTATTCTCTTCCTTCAGCGTTAAAAAGGCTAACGCACATCAAATAAATCAACGCTCACATAGATTAGAAAAGACTTTCATTAAATGGTTAATGGATGCAGTTTGCTGGTGCAGCGTCAGTAATTAGTTACAAGGCCGGGATTTTGCTCGTTTTCTATTTTCTAAGCGCCGCATGTCCAGATACATTTATTCCGTCTTAATATGTTGGTTACAAACCATGCTCTAATTTTATAAATTGCAACTGACCAGATTTTACACGCCGTATGCTATAGAGTCGCATTTTGCTCTTTTTTAGCTTGTTTGCAAGGTGAGCTTGCAATATCCCATAGTGTCCCATTAACCGTTACCCTTTAACATACAGGTACGTTCAGTATTCCAGCAAATACGTCCAACTCCATCCAGCTGTATGTTTAAGTGGTCCCCGTTACGTGGAAACGGCATTAAAGTCCCACAATTAAATTCTCCTGCAGAAAACCCCCCCCCAACTTTTCAACCCACGTCATGTTTTAAAAGCAAAGTTTTCATATTGATCACGCGTCTCGATAAACAAACCCCTCCCTTCTTCGATTGGATTTCGCTGCTTTTGAATACGACAGTAACGATGCAGACTAATTATGGTTTCATTTGCTTTAGTTTTTGTTTCGCCAGAGACGTTTATTGTGCAGGAACCGACGGTAGTTCAGAACATTGATCAGCAATCCCGGTGACCGATCGATACGTTCAGAATAAAGCCGTTGTGAATGTAAACTTATACACAGTGATATATTCACAGCCAGTGGCGCCGTGCTCAAACACTTGCAGCTGATAAGACAATAAAGCAAACATTTTGTATCATTTTTTATACATTTATAAAGTTTCATTTTGAATACGCTTACGCTTCTCCTAGACAATGGCTATTAGGAAGCAGCGAATTTATTTGTACTTGTGGCTCTTTTTTTTTAGCATGTGAATGTATTTGTATGGACGGTGTTATGTGATTTGATTTTTTACTTATTTTCTGTGGCAGCTGTGAGCTTCAAAAGGTTTTTGTGTCGCAAATCTCCCTCTGCATTATACTGTGATGATATGAGGAGTGATCCAGTGGCACTGCCTTTATAAATATTCTTTATAATATAATGCAATGTTTAATCAATTCCATATATGGAAAACAAGCGATTGTATTTCTCAGGATACTAGAAATATATGCACAGGACAATCTGTGGCTAATAGAGACGTGTAAATATATACAACAGTAATGAAATAAAATTCATAGATTATGAAATTATATATTTCTTATTGTTTGCAATTGTTTATTAAAACGTATATTAAAACTATAGCATTTATGTACAGTTGGATGTCTTATTCAAATCATTACAACCTATGTGTGTATATATATATATATATATATCCCAAATAACTGAACCTACACAGTATGTATTTATGTGTTCAAGTATATTTACACACAGTATCACATATTTTTCAGCATCTATATATTGTGAAGGGTATTACTGGATATAAAATTAATTATGTATTATTCAATTTATTGCAAAATATTAACAATACATTTTTCACTATATTTTCAATTTACATCAAATAATTCAATACATTTATCATAAGTATATAAAAAGGACAGCATAGTTCTTTTTTTGTAAAATATCATATAGGCCTACAGCAGTACACTGTTTGTGAAATTATGATTTTCATTTCGTTGCTGTGTGAGTATGCACTCATGGATATGAATGAAATATACTGAAATGATTTCTCTTTTTCAGTGCAAGAATAATTATTGCGTTTTGTACTGTTTTGCTATTTTAAATCACACATGTGAATTTTCGAACATGCTAAGCTATGGTTTTAAGTATAAAAGTTCTCTGTGATTCACTTTAAATGTACGTAAATAAATGTGGCTGCGAAGGTGTTGTGAACAGTTAATCTCCTAATCAGAAATGCAAAATGAATTCAAAATGCTTTTGCGTCGTATATTTTTAAAAATATCTGCTGTATTTGAATAAAAATCTCTCCAACTCTCACATGCATTATACCTCCATGTTACTCCAGCTCAACACCGCACGTCTAGGTAGCTTATTGACTCCATTATACAACAGACCAGAGGAGTCCATTAATATATAAAGGCCCTCCCTCGAGGTTGACCTCCTCTTTAATTGGCTAACACATGTAGGTTGTGTTTCATTAATTTGCTGGTGACCTCAGTATTTGGGTATTGCAGAACAGATCATTAGTTGACAGGCATCAGAGTAAACAGTGTATTATATCAGTAAACACAGCTCCATGTTAATACATATTAAACCCAATTTGTGTTTCCTGATGTGTAGACATCAGTCCAGTTGAGAATATTATGTAAATCTAAAGCCATTTTAAAGCAAAAAAAAACAAACAAACCCTGAAATAATTAGGTCCAAAAGTAATTTTTTTTGTGTGATTTAATATTGTTTTAAATGCAGGTTTTCTTGCATCTGATTAATCTCATTGATTTAATAAATACTTTGCAGATTATGTGGCCGCTAAAAGAAATAATAGATTTCTTCTGGGAATCATACCACAGGAATAATAGCGCTGTAATGTCACTAAAGCTTAACAGAAAAGAGAATCTGTACAGAGATGTAATAACATTGCAGTCCTTTCAAACTTGCTTATTAGATTACAAAATGTGTTCATGATCCACTGTTTAGGCTTTCAATCGAAATATTTGTATTGATTTATTTATTTTTTATGTGCAGCTTAATTAAAGAAGTTGAATCAGCATGTCAATTATAATGAACTGAATATAATAACAGCATAATAACATAAGAGCACAAATAAGATCATTTATGAAATGCATTCTTTTAGAGCGACTGCTTTTGTTACATTTTGACAGCATTTCTTAATTTTTTTTTTGTAAACATAAATGCTTTTATTTAAGTGTGTGTACTATAAAAACGAATTAATTACCAATCTTAATTTACTTATTAATTTACTCATTTACGTTATTCAATACAATAGAATACATAAAATAAAAACATTTCCATATTATTCCCATGCTGCTCATTCAGGTTTGGAACAACATACGGGTGAATAAGCGATGACAAAATGTTCATTTTTGGGCGAGCTATCCATTTAACATAACAACGGTCAAATTCAGATAGGCTCCTTTCTGAATCCTCTGTTATTCACACTCACGAAGAGTAATAAACACGACTACGTATACGCTTTAAGAATCTTCAAACACACGAATAAGGCAGTGTCCGTCCAACAAGCTCATTACACGAGCCTCAAGCTGTCTAACACTGATCCAAGCTCCCAGTTGTAGGTGAGAAATGACAGAATTGATTATGTATTTGCAGCCACCTGTAGTTGGAGATGAGGCACCTGGCATCAGACTGCTCCCTGCTGTCCTATTGGCTGATGGTGAGTCTCCTGTCCAATAGAAGCGGCCTCCCTCTGTCTCGCCCCCAGCTCTGGAGCCGTGCTGCGCGGCAGGGGCAGCAGGAGCTGCTTTTTACCCCAGGAGGGGCTCACTCCTGCTGCTCGGCTGGCTCGCTCGGCTCCTGTCCTGCTGACCGGGTGAAAAGGAGCCACTCGCCGGGGACCTGCCCGCCTCAGATTCCTGCACACATTGAATGCCTCTCACACCTGGAGATGTGAATTTGTACTCTGTCTGAACTCTATTATTTGTGCGGTGTGAGAAGCAATCGGCATTTTTGATGTAGAGAAAATCTGAGGTTTTTCTAAACACTGTTGTGTGGCGTTTAATAATGCAGGCAGCGCTCGAATCAAACTTGAATCGAGCTGATGAAGCTTTGTTATTACAGTAAGTACAGTTTGGGGAGTTTTATGAATTCGATTATACACTAGAGCTATTTATATGTATATTTTTTAAATGTAAAGACAGCTTCTGTAATTTTGGAACAATTCTTTTTTGAATAAATGTTGTTATTTTAAGCTTTATTTTTATCAGTGAATCCTAAAAAAAGCATCATGTTTTCCATAAAAATATAATAATAATAATAATAATAATTATAAAAAGCCATATATTAGGATCATGTGATGCTGTAGACACTGCTGAAAATTCAGAGTTGCCAAAACAGAAATAAAATACATTTTATAATAATAAATAGAAAGTAGTTTTTTTGAAACTGTAATAGTGATTTACTATATTAGTGTTCATGAATCATATAAATAAAGATTTAGTGATCATAAGGGACTTCTTGAATATAACATGGCTATTATAGTTAACTAAATCTACATTATTTTTATAGCTATTAGTTATGTCCAAAGCAATGTTTAAATATGCATGAGTAAAATTAAAGTGAAAAATACTAAAAGAATAACAGATTTTATTGTATAGGCTAATATTATTGAAATACTATGATTTTTTTTATTAATATTTTGAATCAGTTTTAATATTTATATTTTCAATTTTCATTGTAATTCTTGAAGTTTTTGTCATGTTTAGTAATAAGTTTTTCTTGTAGTTTTAGTTACTTTAGTAAAACTAAGTTAAATTAAAATGACAAATGTTTCACTGTTAGCTAAAATATATATGTATTTTATCTAATAATGTAAAACAAAATAAATAATAAATAGTAAAAAATATGTATTTGAAAAACATTTCACTTTTTTCAAGAACAGGTGGTGTAATGTATACAGAGACAATATGAGTCACAAATACATATATAAATCAAAACAAATCAACCACAATGATGACAAGTATTTCAGTTAACATTCATCTTAGGTTATTCAAAGAATTTCTTTTTAACTGATTACAGTTTTAGTGAACTATAATAATAATCCTAACTGATTAATTAAACATCTCAAAGATGATAAATAATAATAATAATAATAATAGTAAGATTAACCTTAATAATACTAAAACTAAAATAACACTGGCATATGTTACACATTAAGATTTTAGACAAATTCAGAAATCTTTAAAATGTCTTTGTTCCTTCAGATACTATAAATAATAAATTATATATATATATATATATATATATATATATATATATATATATATATATATATATATATATATATTTATATTTGATTTTATTGTAATGACTTGAATATATATATATATATATATATAATATATATCAAATATATATATATATATTATATAATTATTCAAGTCATTACAATAAAGGTCAAACTGCAAAAATTGTCAAAAAGCTTCTAAACTGATCGGTTGCTTTTATGTGTCTTCCTCGAAAAAAAAAAAAAAATCTGTAGCACATCCTCTGATGGGTGGCCAGACTGACCACTGAGCACAGGTTTGGAGATGGACACTCTGTATTTTCTGCTCGGCGAACCATCAAGGTGGAGGTGGCTAACACATTTGAGCACACACACTCCATGAATAAGTGCTTCCATGTGACGCCAGGCATTATCAAACAAGTAATCATTTCAGAGGGGTGGAAGGTATGTGTGGGAAGAGAGAGACACAGAGAGAGAGAGAGAGAGAGAGAGAGGGAGAGAGAAATGTGTTATAATTACAACCAGTGAAGCATAGTCTTCATATAAAATGCATTAGTTTGACTTGACACATTAATTATCTGTTTTTGCAGATGTTTTGCAGCATTGTTGTGCAAACAATTTTAGGGGGAGGAATTATGGGAAAGTGAGCTGAAAATAAAATAAGTGGGAGGTTTCTTGCAGATTTACCTTCATTCATGCAGAGAGAGCGAAGCGATGCAGCTGGAGAAAATGGAACCGAAGCGAAAGGATCATCCCAACAAGGTTATCATTACACCCTGCTCCTCGCCCTAACCCCTTCAATTTCTCTACCCACGTGGATTTCAATGCACTCTCCGGTTTTTGGCGGTTTGTTGTAGTGGCGAGAAAGGGGGAGGTTGCAAGGCTTCCCATTCAAGCATCACAAAGTACCATAATCAGGAAGATAAAGAAATTACACATTATAGATTTCAAAAGGAGATAATGGACTATTTGTTTGTTTTTATGCTTATTTGTGCAAATCGTAGGTGCTTGATGATGCCTCACAGTTGAAGGATTGTTGTTTTCCATTGCCGCTTTTCTTTTAAAAGATCTTAATTGCAATGCAGACAAACAGCGTTTTGTTTTTTCCCATGGCGAAGTGGATGGCGACACAGCTTTGTTTTAACACCGATCTTAACAAAGGGAAACAGATTGTGCCTTTTAGCCTTCCAGACGTCCTCACGGAGGATGGGAGCGTGCATTTTGTCTCGATGTGAAAGTTGTTGTTAAAACAACAACAGCATGCATGAAAGAGGATAGAAAAAATATATCAGATTAAACATTATAAGAAAGAGTTACAGGTGCCTTTCTTGAATAAACAGCTGCATTTGATAATAAAACATCATTCAGTGTTTTAAATAAAGCTGGCACACAAGTAAAATGTTTCATATTATTAATTGGGGTAGGTTTTAAAAGATGTTTATGGAAGTCAAAAAGAATAAGTTAAGTTATTCAGTTATACACAGACAGTGTTTTGTATTGTGTACTTTATATATGGATTATATATGGATATATAAATTTTAGTATTTCCCTCAGCTTGTGCTGAATTTTGATTCTTCATGTGGCTTTCTCTTTACCACCTGTTTTTATGGAGGTCGTCAGTATATTTTGTGTAAAACTGCTCTATATGTTAGTGTTTTTGGTGGCTAATACCTCACTTGTACAAATGCTCAATATGCTAAATCATACTTATTTTATAAGTTGCCAGTTCGTATGAATTTGCACGAATGACCTACGCCAACCCCGCCAAACACCTACCCGTCACTGGGGTTTACAAACTGTGCAAAATCGTAAGAGTGAGGTCGTATGAATTCATACGAATTAGTCACCTCCTAAAATACTTACAAATTGGTCATGAGGCTGTTGGAAATTTTATGGGCGAGATCCGTTCATTCCTAGAATTTATGTGATCAAAGAAATTCATGTGAGGGCAAAACGTTCCCCACTCAGGCTTTAATCAAGTCATTCGACCAGAAAACAGAAAGCTGTTTATGTACATCACTGCGCTACTGACAATGGAAATTGTGTATTTTTTTTGCACGTAAAATTTAGCTGAAGTGTTTAGCTAGCTAATGTGACTGTACTTGAAGCTGCTGATATTTGGAAACATGCACTCACGCGCACACACACACACACACACACTTATGTTGTGTTTACATGTTTTATGGGGATTCTACTTTCCATAGGCGTAATGGTTATTATACTGTACAAACTGTATGTGTTATTTCCCTATACCTAAACCTACCCCTTACAGGAAACTACTGGCATTTTTAGATAAAAAAAAAAAAAATTCTGTATGTTTTATAATCTTGTTTCCTCATGGGGACCTAAAAAATGTCGCCACAAGGTCAAAATACTGGTATTCCTATCCTGGTTGGGACATTTGGTCCCCATAACGTGATAAATACCAGGTGCACACACACACACACACACACACACACACACACACATAATGGTTGTCTGTCTGTAGTAGAATGCTAATATTGCTACTCTCTCATGCCTGTTCTGAATGGCAGCCATGTTGGCTGAGGTAGCAGGCAGTCAGAGGAGTGAGGAGGAAAGATTCCGTTGGCACTGCTTGGATTTTACATTTCTGGATTATGGACATGTAGTCCTTTCAGCAAATTTATGATCTGGGTTTAGTGGGTAACGAACATTATCTTAAAGACACTTGCTGTCACATTATATTTGCACAGACAGAATGAACGCCAGAGTTTAGATAATGAAATGTGAGTAACTGAACTCAGAATGCCATTAAGGGTGTTCTGTATTCGGGTCAAAAATTAAACTGTCGTAGTAAAATTCTTCAGCAGTGAGCTGCCTATCTATATTTCAGCCAAAACTAATTTTACATATTGCTATTGTAGAATCATTTTTGGTCACGATGAAGTCCACACAGCTGCCATGTTTATCTGCTGTAACCTCTCCACACTGTGTGCAAAATGTGTCATTGGAGAAGTGCTAAATAGGCCTAATCCAAAACCATTTCTGTCATTTTTTTTTCCAGAAATTCAGTTCCCTAGTGCAGTCTTGACTTCCATTGTTAATTTTTTTGATGAGCTAATGACATTTGAGTCCTAAATGTACCCCTAAATCCAACCCTTCCTGCAGTTTTGCGCATTATTTAGTACTTTTATGAGGTCATTTTGCTTTCAGGCCAAACTTGCCCCATACAAACACACACTGACGACAATTGAAATGTCACAATTAATGAAGAAGATTCAATTTTAGTGTGTAGAACTATGCTCTGCTCTCATTGGCTGGAAGTTTGGGCATGGTATCAGAAGCGCAGCTTTATCTCGGCATCACAAGAGAGATGCTGAAAAAGAGGCCTGATCGTAATATCTGTTTTCCCTCTCCCCGCCTGCTGTGTTTCGCTAAGCTTTATCAAACAGCCGTGTGTTTGTTTGCAAATGCAGGATTTCACGGGTCATCCTTTATCAGCTCGCTCTCCCGTCACCTCCAGACTTCCCAGCATATTGTGCCATGTTTTCTCCGTTGGCTCCAAAAAAGCCGCTCATCCTGGCCAGTGCAGGCTGGCTAGTGTGTCTGTGTGTGTGTGGCAGTGCGAAGGGAGCCATCTCCTCTCGCAAACACATGGCCCGCTCACTTGCCCGGCCTCCACCCCTCCTTCGCTCAATCATGAGCTGCTTTTGAGGAGCAGTGTTGAGAGCATTCAGCCGATCTGCAAATTTGGAGCGACGGTTTTACTGACACATTCAGACCGGCTAACAATGTTATCACGACAGCAGCAGACTATGTAGAAGATTCGCTGTGAGGCGCTCTCAGAGAAACCCTCCGACACCCCTGAAGGTGTTAGCAATCGGCTAATCAGTGTATTTCTGTGGTGATCCTCCTGCACCCTCCAAAGGATTGTGGGGAGGTGCAGCGACCGGCCAAGCAGATCGTCCCGGCTCTTCCGGTTTAAATAGGACACAAGGCTGCTGAAACAAAAGAAGCCATATTAATGGGGAAGCGCTGTCAGATAAAACATTCTCTGCTACGAGCTTCCAAGTCAGGTAAAAAGGTACGTTGCTAATCCATAATGCCAGAGCTGCGCTTTGTTCACTCGCCTAAATGCAAAAAAAGGAAGTAAGCAGGGCGACCCAGAAGGCTGGAGTAGAATAGCGCAGAGGATCATAATCAGACGCCCCTGATCCTTTAGTAGCTTTCCAAACGCTTGGACAGACTCCTTTAGCCGCTGCTTGGGGACAACTTTCAGATAAACTAGGCCGTCACAAAAGACTGAGAGGATTGCCTTTTCAGGACAGAACAGTTGCCTATTTTCTCCAGAAGATGTAATCCATGTTTAGAATCACTTATTGACTAATTTTCTTTGTTTTATTTTCTTTTATTTTTATGTGACAGTTGCTTTTTTTGTTCTGTACACACACAAAGGTCTGCAATTAAAGTATTATTTCTAAATAATTAAAAATTAGATAGTGGAATTTAATTCAAAAATACATACATATCAAAACTGCTGTCCCACAGCCAAAAAGCATATTTAAAGGTGCCACAGAATGCAAAACTGTGTTTACCTTAATATAGTTAAATAATAACAGTTCTGTGCGTGGAAATGACCGTGGAAATACTGTGAACGTCAAACACCAATGTTTCCCCCTTCTCGTGTAAATCTCATGAAAAAAAACGCTGAAAAACAGGCGATTCTGAACATATCACAGATTGTGACATCACAGCTGGGATCGCTACATTTGCGTAACGTATACTTATATGTACAGAACCATGTTCTAGACCAGACACAGGCCGAACCGCAAGAAGTTCTGCCGGTAATGTGAAGAAAGAAGCAAAGGCAATAGCAGATAGTGAAAATGGCAGATCATGGAAATAAAACATTATGTTCCAGGCTGTGCAGGGGATGTGTAGTGCAGGGATGGGTTGGTGTCTGTATAACTGTATAACCTGTTCTAATAAAATAACGCAAGCCACTAAAGAGACATGGTTAACTTTCTAGCAGCAGCTGGTTACATAACAGTACATAAGATTTCATAAGATTCACATAAGATTTTACATAAGATACCACATAAACAGAGTAAGGAGAGATGACTGAGAATGATGGCGAATGATTTATAAATCCTGAGCACCACTGACAAGCATCTTGTAAAATGTGTTCACTTAAAAATTGATGCTTATTAGTATAAAAAGTGCATGCAATTGCTTAAGTGAAACGACCATGGATATTAATAGCAGCTCCCTGATGCCCACATTTTATATAAAACTGTCTCGGTTACTTGTGTAACCCTCGTTCCCTGATGAGGGAACGGAGACGTTACGTCAATTGACTGACGTCATGGGGTCCCGTCTGGGAACCCAATCACCTCTGAGCTTAGAAGAAAAGGTCAATTAGAGTTGCAGAGTGGAATTTGCATGCCAGGCCATTCCCGTGTGGCATGCAACCACTCATTTAGGTTCATGCTGAGGAGCAGAGTCGCAACCCATCAATTGAGTGCAGTTCAACAATTCATTGTGGCAAGAACGATGTAAACTCTCCGTTCCCTCCTTCACAGAATGAGGGTTACACAAATAACCGAGACGTTCCCTTTCAGTCATTTAACTGACACCATGTGGTCCCTATGGAAAATGACACAACTGCATTATGCAATTGAGGTACAAGTGCTGACAGTTAAAACTTCTCTGATCAAATGAACCACTTTACCATCCCAACATCCCGGGCACCAGGCTTGCGGGGCCTCCAGGGGTGCCAAAAAGATTGAAGCATTTGTTGGGGATGGAGCGCAATGATGTTATCATGTGGAATAGAATAAGTAGGAATGGGAACACGGTGAAAAAAACATGTGGAATACTGTGACAAGAAGGTGAAGGAAGTCCCCTTTGGATGCCTCTCAGACTGCTTCGACTAGTCTGAACTAAGAGGCAACGGAGGACTGAGTGTTCTCCAAAGGAAAAAAAACTGAAGAAAAAGGATGAATCCAGATTGATGGTGCAATTACCTGATGTTACCTAATACATGGGAGGAGAAGGGCTCTACAGGAAGATTGTAAAATATTGGTATTGGGTGTCACCCAGCCCACAGCTCTGCATACATCTACTAGAGAGGCGCCGTACACTAGTGCCCAGGAGGAGGCAACACTCCAATTGTTGCTCACTGGTGGAAAGGTGTACTTGACAGGCATATGCTATGTTGTCTGTGAGGACCAGTACATGCTTGACTCATAGCAGCGGTCGAAACATGCGAAGAGCAAGCAGTACTGCTAGCAACTTGAGGCAATTGATATAACACTGCAGTCGAGGTCCCATCCAAAAGCCTGATGCTGCGTGCCCATTGTGTACAGCACCCCAGTCCTTCATGGAGGCATCTGTGTTGACCACTATAAGCCTCGCCACCTGTCCTTAGGGCACCCCAGCCATAAGAACGTAGGGTCTAACCATGGGATGAAAAGACCGTGCCAGAACATTTTAAAATACTATTATGGCACTTGATTGTGATTTGTTGAGACAAGTTCGAAGGTGTTGTAAATTTCTGTAACAGTGTGACATTTTACTTGTGACATTTGTGTATTCTTGCTTTCATCTGTCACATGTTGTTAAATTATTGTATGTGTGGTAATTCTGATTGTGTCATGTTTATTCACTGACAAATGTTTGGGCCAGTAAAATTTTTTAAATATATATATATATATATATATATATATATATATATATATATATATAATTATATATTAATTATATAATAAATATATAATTGATTATAATTATACATGTTTGACTGTCACGTTTGTTGAATTTAAAGCAACCTTGCTTAGTAAAATTATGAATTTGTATTAAAAACCTCACTTTTGAACAGCCGTGTACACTGAACTGTCCATTTCCTTGGTATTTTTAATAATTAATCGTTACTCAAGCAGTATGTTGACCTGCAGGACTTGTTTTAGTAAGTGACATTTCTGTGTTATGATTCTGACTTGGGTGTTTCAAAAGAAGAACGCCTCCTCTCTTTTCGGTTCCCGGCGAGAAATCTGGCGTCATATTTTCTAATGTGGCCTTTTCTCCAGCTCTGTTGCGCATCCTTCAAGTGGCTCCCATTGATGTTTCATCTTTGATATCCTTTACAGGGCCCCTGGGTGCCACGGGGCTTAGAGGGCCCCCTGAGGCAGACGGAGGGGCCCCCGGCGTGGAGCTGAAGGTCTTCAGGGTCCTGACAGCGTTGATGGAGGTGATTCTTGAGTGGCCTCTCGCAGCGTTCAGTGGTGGCCGCAGTGAGCAGCAGCTTTTGAAGTGATAGATCTTAAGGATATGAAACAAAAGTAGGGATGGATTGAACTTCATCTGCCTACAGGGGAGGGAAGGCAGTGAAGTCAGATGGGAGATAGGTAGGGCGCGGAGGGGCGGAGGTGCTGGGTCACCGGTGAGCCAGAAGAAAGAGCCTTTAATCCGAGCATGTCTTGTAAGGTCAGGAAAAGTTCGCAGGATGAAAAAAGGTCAAGCCAAAGGTTGTGCTGATTTATTTAGTGCCACATAGGGCAAGCGTTTCACCTGTACCCCTCTGGCACTTTGTACAGAAAAAAAGTCACTGTTTGATTTTACAAGCATAGTGTTACAGCATAGAAATGTACTGTATGTGATGAACATGATTTGACTTTAAGAAAATACGTATTAACTGGCTTTATTTTAACTGATTATACTTTGTGGGCATATTTACGCTACATTAATGCATCCCTGTGATTAATAAAAGCAGTTATGTTAGCAGAACTGTTCCTTTAAATTTAAACAAGGCACAGAAGCATCTGAAAGAAGATATATATATATATATATATATATATATATATATATATATATATATATATATATATATATGGCATAGTTCACTCAAAAGAAAATAAATAAATAAATAAAAAAATATAATCAAATAGCCATAAACTTCCATAATGTATTCTCCAACATTATGTAAATCAATAGATGGAGTGGCCCCCAAAATACTTTTTTTCTCCAAATGTTTGGTTACCAGTGTTCTTCAGTGTCCTGAACAGCGAATAAATAATGGTGAGTAAATAATGACAAAATGTTCATTTTTGGGTAAAAACATTTACAAAAAAAAAATAGAATGTAAACAGTAGAATTTATGTTAGAAATGTTAAACAATGATGACTTTAACTTTAAAAAAAGAAAGCTATCTTAAAAGCTGTGGATGTGTTCTTTAGCATAATTACCATAAATAAATACAGTCATGGCTGTAGTAAAATTGACTATTTAAAGCTATACACAATGCATGTGTTTCATTTTGATTTACAGTGATGAGTATTTTCATGTTTGCCTTTTTATTAATTTATTTAATATCATCAGCTGTCACACCGATTTAGTCTATAACTTAATCTTGACTGCTGAACCTGTAATACTAGCTCAGACTTGACAAACAAGCATGGGCGAGTGAGCACTGAAAACACTAATTAAAAAGCAGGTGGATCAGCCCTGTGGACTGGCTATTAACCCTTAAGTCAGGAAGGACTGCCCACAGCCCTGCCACCCACAAACCCCCATCTGTCTCCGAGGAGACGCTCCAATACCATTTCACCCTCTCCAAAGAGAGAGAAAATCTGTCAGCTTATATGACACATTGAAACTAGGCTGTTTTTTTTTTTTTTACAGTAGTATACTGTCATTTTTCCACAAATACACTTGAAGTTGTATGTAACTTTTAAATGCAACTATTACATCTCAAGCCAACTATTATGTCTTAAGCCACTGTTTTATTGACTCTCACTCACAAACCAGGACCAAAAGCATTGTGTAAGCACAGAGTCCAGTGGTCCAAATGTTTTGGTAAACACAGCCTATATCAGATTCACTCGTAAGCTGGATGCTTAGAATAGAACTGACTCAAATTAAAGATTTGTTGGTTCTCAGATTAAATTCACTGGCTCGATGATCCAGTTAACAGATCACTGTACAGCAGACTGAGGAATAAACTGTTTATGGATTTACAGACTTTATGGACAGCTGAGTATCATATATACACAAAAACTGTGTATTATATAGATGCATGTCATATATTCGAATCAATTTTAGTTTTTTATTTGGTGTAGTATTTATATGTATTTTCATGAGACCGGGCTGTAAATAAAATATATTTCAACCCTTTAAAGACATATGTATCGTATTTAAAACTACATGAATATACCTTTTTATAAATGTACGTTTTGAATTATTATTAAAATCTCTTTAATTTCACTACATTCACTTACAATATGTGACCTTGGACCTCAAAAGCGGTCATAATACAATTATTCATGAGACCATACAATGCATTTTATAGGGTGCATTACAAAGTATAATTAATGTATTAAAATACTTTTAAAATGCATTATATATAATATTACACTGCATCCTCTTTTTTACAACCGTATACGAAAGTTTATTTCTAAAAATATGTTTTTTTTCTTCAGGCTTTAAAAGTAGTAACTTCAGTTTGCTAGTTTAAAGTTTTATGGAGCACTTTTTTATTTCGAGTTTGATAGATGTGGTCATGATCTATCACTATATGGAAAATATCTCTGAATATTTGACAAAATTACTCTTTTGAGTACTACAAGGAAAAAAAACTGCATATAGGTTTGGAATGGCAATGAGGGTGAGTAAATAATGACTAAATAAATTTTTTTGGGGAACTATCCCTTTAACAACAAATAACACAATCCCTTTGTAATTTAAACAAATGGGCCCACTGCTGTCATTTTATGCCCAGGACCTCCTCCTACATTCTGTTAGCAGGAGAAAGAGAAAGAGAGATTAAAGAGTTGCAGTGTTTTTCCCCTCTGTGAGCTTTTTGTTAAGGAGAACGCCCGAGGCCCTGACAGACACAGAGAGGGACAGAGCGAGAGAGCAGTCGCTGCCAAGCTCTCTTCCTCCTTTGCTGGCGGGCCCTCACCGGCATGCTGTCCTCCTGACCTTGGTGGGCCTTACTGGAGAAAAGAGATGGCAAAGATGGCCGTCAGCTTCTCTTCTGCTGAGCCGCCTGGTTTCGGTCCTCAGCCCTGGGGCGGGACTTCTGCTGGCTTTCTGCGGGACTCCTTCAGTCCACTCACCCAGGGCTTTGATGCATATGTTCTGAAGGTGGCGGCCGCCGCGACTCAGGCATGGTGGCAGATGGCAGACCTTCAGGCCTCCGCTGGTCAGACTGGTGTTCATTTCCCAACTTTTTTCTGCCTGAGTGTTTCAGAGGAAGACTCAGCAGTGCAGAAGAGCTTCTTCTGGTGCGAGAAAGAAACAGAGGGTGAGACAATTGGAAATAGATATAGAAATGCCTTCAGAAGACCAAAGGGCTGTTGTGCTGGTTGTCTTCTTTAATGCGACAAGGGAAAAAAAAGTTGTATTTTTTTATGCAGGTCTGTTGCACATAATGCGTATGTTAAATATGCAAATATGTTAAAACCAATATGAAAATGCAAAAAGCAATGCAAATGCAATCTATTATTGCAAATTCTGTATTAATACACCAAGTGGCTATGTTGCTTGGTAAATCATACACTTAGTTTACATATTAATTAAAAAAATATATATCAGAAAAACGGTTTATTCTGATTATTATTCATTTATTAACTGTTTATTGGACATTTCTGGCTTAAATCATATTGCTGTTGATGTCATTTTATAAAAATAAAAACACAGCAAAAATGGTTTGATTTTCTTGCAATTTGTTTTTAAAGTAAAAATGGTATTGTATACACACATTGTATACATATTTAAATAATTCACTAATATATAAGACAAAAATACCTTATTTTATTTATTTATTTATTTTTTTTACCACTGGTGATGTTAAACAGAACTTAAAATGTAGCTTTAATTTGTCTAGCTATAGTAATGCCCCAACCTGGTAAAGCTAGCAACTCCAAAACCTCAATTAAACTGGCAAACCAGACCAACCTGGGAGACCTAGGCTTTTATTTTCAATTTCATTTTCAACATTGTTTTATCAGCGCCCTGTTTTTATTGCCCTTATCCAAACAATTAAGTGAGTAAATCTTTGAAATTGGCTTGATGGGTTTGAATTATATTCCCTCATGTTGTGAAAGTGACTTACGAAGCCAAGCACTTTTGGGAAACAGGGCCCAAAATAAGTTTTTGACAGAGTGTAATTTAATGCAGGCAAGGTGAGGTTGAGATGAGGGAGGAAAGCGAGGGATAAACGGAAGGTGAGCTAGAGAGATGAGCTCTGTGTGTCCTTGAGACAGATCTCCTCCTCATCCCTTAGGAACCTGCCATCTCCTTGCCCATCCTCTGGAAACGCTCCGCTCACACACACGTGCTCACTCTCACGAACACACTCTTCCAGACAATTACCGTCCTTTCTCAAGATGCTCGCAGGTATAGGCCAGCTGCCACGTCTCACAAATCGAGCGTGCTGTTCAATGCCTTGGCAGAGGGCGACAGGGGACGGGCGCTCATCTTTTTTCCCCATCCCTTCATCCGTTTTTCCTTAAAGTTGCATGGCGGAGGACAAAATGGACAGATGGGGAGGCCTCACTGTCCTGATGTTTGGGTTCTAATTATATTAGCCCAGGCCCTGCATGGATCCACGATGAATGTTTACTCAGCCACCAATTTATAATCATTTAGCGAACACCTGTTTAGAAGAGTCAAAAAAAGAGAGACAGAATGGGTCAGGGGCCAGATGCGGAGAGCGGAGAAAGTCGCATATGCTGTAAGCAGCCTGACGGCTGGGTGAAAGACTGGGACGGGCCAAGGATGGAAACAGTCAGGTTGTATAACAATCATGCCTTCAGCAAGAGTAAAAGAAAGCCTTGATTTTGCTGCAGCAGCCCACTCCATCAGTGAAGATACCTCCTGAGGAAAAACGAGAAAATATAGTTAAAATCAAATCTTAAGTTGATTTGAAACTTTTTTGGTTAGCTGATATCCATAAATAAATGGATTCCTTTAAAACGTTAATTATTTCAAGCGAAAGATAGATTATTTTAAACTGATAAATGTCTGCGAAATGTATAAAGCAAAATTTACATGTTAAAGTGACACTATTATGGATTCATTTTTAGATTTTGGCAGTCCCAAACAACAGGTTGACAGATATCAACAAAGAATTCGTTCAATGATTCATTTTTTCAAACCTCTCTGGTGATTGGTGGAGTTCATTTAAAGCAGTTTGAAAGCAGTTTAAAAGCTACAAACTTAGGGCACTTAGGGGCATTCAGACAAGTGCAAAAAGACCAATAAGTGGGCAGACATTATGCTAATGTTTCATGTTGGCGTCAACATGAAACGGAAAATTTCATTTACTTAGAACACACTGCAAGAAAGGTAATTTTCAAAACTCCAAATAAGGGTACTTTTACCAAGACAACTGATTGCGACAGATCTACTAATAATTTTTGTATGCCACAGTAGTACACGTGAGATAAATGGACATATGCTAGATCTACTGACTGTGATAATTTTTCTCAGCTGTTCAGCTGTACATGCTGATATGATTAAATTGTATGAATCCACGATCAGCAATAAAGCAACTGGTTGTAAACAAGACAGCAATGTTATGGCTTATATAAAAAGCTAAATAAAAAAGAAAATAAACAGGCTTAAAATAGAACACATAATTAAAAAAGCAACAAACATAAATATGCATATACATTACAATTATATAAAAGATATTTATGTTATTTTGTAAAGCTAAATAAATGTAAATATTTAATCCTATTCACAACCATTAATAGAAAAAGTAGCAAAAACATTTACATTTTACATTTACATCATTTCATCATCTAATTATTATTATTTTTTTCAAAGCTTCAAAAGTGATGCAGTTGAACATATAATTTAAAGTGCCCCATTATGAATTTTTGCAAATTACCTTTTATGTATTGTGTAGCACAGCACTAAGTGAATAGAAACATCCTGCAAGCTTTAAATCTAAAAGTACACCTTGTATAATTGTCTCTCAGAAGAATTAGTCGACTCTGAATCATTTAAACAAGCCAATTTAATCCTGAACCGTTTAATGTTTATGTTAACATGAAACATTAGCATATTGTCCACCAACTTGTTGGTCTTTTCCCGTTCATCGTAATGAAAATGTAAATTCATTCTTTACCATGTTTTTCCGCTTCTGAAGAGTTCAAAGTTCACAAATACTTATTTAAATGAAACCGACCAATCACTGGAGGGGTTGGGTTTGGAAGTGGTTTGCATAGGCTATTTTAGGAAAATCGGGGCATTTTATTGATCCTTGGGATGTGTATGTAATGGCATCTAATCCTGTTTGCTCTTAAAAATGTAGTTACAAAAAACAGTCACTGTGAAAACAACTCAACAAGCAAGATCAGTCCAGGAATTTATAAAAGCATTAAATTAAATGTACAATAAAACTCACATATGACATCTTGAGACATGATGTAATGCAAACATTGATTGGCTTTGCCTAAACCCGTGTACTGTTTGCGGCAGTAGCATTTTTCAGCTTTTGGACAGAAGATGCCTGGTAGTGTTGACTCTGCGGATCAGGCACTTCTAAATTATTATTTTTTTCCCGAAACTGCCATTATCAGCGCCTCAGGGAAGAATGTAGAGTTCTCATGTTGAGTTATTGACAAATTTTGTCACTGCTGCGAAATCTCATATGGTGTTAACCTCCTTTCTCACTTGCGTCCATCCTCGCTCTCTCTCTCTACATATCATTCCCATCTTTCACAACTTCCAGTGCTCCCTTTTTTGCTTTCACTCATTCCCTCTCAAAGGTCAGGGCTCTGAGTGGGTCTGTTTGAAGCATGGCCTTCTGCAGAGCACAGGAGGGGTGATCTCCACAGGGAAAGGGAACGCTCCTACACCCCCATCTGTTGGCCCTGATGACTTTGGAAGACCCGAACAGGGCCATTTATTTACCTCCTTGACCTCAACCTACTAACCTCTATTTGGGTGTCCAGTTTGAGACACACAAGATCTCAGCATGAAGTGGTCTCTAATTGTACCTGGTTACTAGACATAAAGTGTACAAGTTAGCATAAGATCTAGAAGCTCTCCAAAAAACACACTCTTTGCAATTCACTTGACTTAAATTATCTTGTAGAACAAAACGCGAAAGCCTCTTCCAAGTAATGCTAGACCCTATTTTACTCATTAGCTGAAAAAAGCGAAATTTAGCAAAAATGCTAATTCTCTCCCAGACTGCAAAATGAACAGCTCTACAATGGGCTGAAAGGAAATGAATAACAGAACAATTATATCACATTGGTGTGGAAGAACATGTCTAGTTGATCTTTTTGTGAATCGCACATAAGAGAAGAATAATTGCGGTTTGAATCCAGGCGCTGGTACAGCGTTACCTGTCCCTGCTCAACAGAAGTACTTCAGGGACAGAAACATAAGAGAGACGGACCACAATAGTCCATGAGTGTTCTTTTGGTCAAAGCGCCTCTTTGGATTCACACCTACTAGGCATGTATGTGTGTGTGTGCTTCTGTGAATGTGTCTAGAACAATAGGAAGGTGATCGCAAACCCTCTTGAAACTCCACGGCGAGTAATTGGCTTTCAACATCCGTATGTGAAAAAGAAGAAAAAAAATGTTGTTGCTATAATAACAGTAAAATGTTTAATTCAAGGCCCCGCTGCTGCTCTGATAACACGGTGTGTGCGGTTTGTTTAATGGTGTTTGATGTACCATATTTTACCTGAAGGTGGAGGTTAAAAACAACAACAGTTGTTTACAAGTTCGGAATATCTTCCACCGATGCGCAAGGGCAGCAACAGGGATAATCATATTCTCTCATCCTCAAGGAGGGATGATATCTTTAAGACACAAGCTCTATCCAGACATGCTAATGACATTGCTTTATAGTCACAGCATCACACGGGCGACAACAAAAGAAAAAAACACTGCAACCTTCGATGGCCTCAGATCCTCCTCCTGCCTCCACTTTAGCGAGACTTTAGCGGTGGGTACAGAAAGGTCGTGGGGTGAGGAGGGGGCTTTGCGATGGGGGAAACAGCAGTCGCGTTGCCATCCTGATGACTTAGTTTGAGTAGAAATCCTCTAATAAAAACATTGACCCATGTAATTGATTTTAATGGCAGCTCCGTGCCATCTTTCCCGCGCTGGCTGGACGCCGGCCAGATGCCATCAGCGCCGCCCCTGGGGGACCGGTGGAGGCTGGGGCGGAGGGAGGGCGCAGATGAGTGCCTGCCTCTGAAGTGGAGAGTAACAAGAATAGATTAGCGTGCTTGATAAACACGGCGCGCAGCGTGCTCCAAAGGCAGCCGAGGGTACAACTGACCTTTTTGTTCTCTGTCAGGGGCAGAGGAAGCAGCGGAGAGGGGGTGGTGGGGACAAAAAAGACCAACCTCCCCAACCGAGAGACCCGACAACGTTTAGCGGCCGCACGGCAACATCGTCTCCGAGGACCTTGCGATAAGCCGCGCCGGTTTCACCATATTAAACAGCCGCTGTTTTTCGCTTCCACACGTCTTGTTTGTTCACAAAGCACTTTATGTGGCATCATGGTCTCGGCTGCTGTTGGGTTTCCACCTCTATTATACTTGGAGAGAGCTGACACAGTATGATCCAAGCTGCAGGCTTCAGGGGGTGGCTTTTATTTACACCACTTTCTCCTGGTACTTCCAGTGTCCTGGCAGCTTTTAGCCAAAGGGGAAGTAGTGCACGCCTGGAAAGGAGCGCTTGTTTTAAGTGCTTCACACTGTTTGTGTCTTTTGTTGACTGCTATCGCTTTCCATAGCTCTTGGCGGGGTGAAAAAGACACACTTAAATACACACTGAGCAAATGAAGGTTAAGGCTAGCATGAGCCTGACCGTGGGATAGTTTACATCTGCTAAATACCCAGGGAGTGGCGGGCAACGATATCGACTCGATCGAGGGAAAAAAGGCTCAGGTGCTGTCATTCCTCATCGATTGGGTTACGCGTCTTACAAAGCACCGCAGACACGGTTCCCGTGGCCAGATTCGCGCGCTGATAACGCGACGTCGCCCTCCACTGTCACATCGCTCAGTGAGCGACTTCAAACGTGGTGCGAGAAGGTCAAGGTGAAAATTCTTTCCGTAACGACGGCTCGTTCGCCTCACCGGTGGACAATTTCGCATGAGGCGAAGCGTGAGGGTTTTGCTAAGTTTGTGAGTGCAACTTTGCTGTTTAATTTACCTTGCTTGATGTCTGCCAGATGTACCCGAACATAGATAAATTAGCGAGCACTTAATGCTCATCTTACAAATGAACGCATCTGTGTCACATTGAAAACGAACGGCTGGCCTCCTCAGCTAACCTTATCCCCCATTCTCTCTCGCTTGCTCTCTCCTTGTAAAACACATGAGCTTAGGGGATTGAGGTTTCAGTGAGCACACACTCAGAACAATACCCACGTGGGCCTGGAGAAAAACTGTGCTTAATTGTATTAATTTACTGCATGGACTAACGAGGAGGCAACAAGGGGAATGGCACATCAATGGCAGCGCTATCTGACAGAAGGGGTTCTTCCCGGGCCTGTGCACGGCTACGAGGGAACCCTCTTTCTCCTTATTCCGCTCTGGTGCTCTCTTCTCCAGGCGCCTTGGGCTCAGCCAGATGTTGTCGAGAGAAGGCGTTGTGACACAGGGCTATTGCTCCCTACAGCAGGTGGCGCCGCAGGTCGTTATTAGCACACGTGCGCAAACACGCAAATCTCGCTTACACGCACATGGGCCTTGTTGAGCGCTTCTGCTTGGTGAGCGAGCGCAGATGAGCTGTCTAATTGGATGGCGAGTAACAGCCTGACAAGATTTCTTGCAAGAATACATACATCAGTGGACGAGATAATGAGTGAGCTGAAGATGCTTGCCAGGCAGTGTAAGCAAAGCGCGGCAGACTGGTGGGACTCACTGGGACTGTAGCTGCCTTTAGGGCATCCGCCACAGCGTAACCAGCCCACTGCTGATAAGCAGCCAAAAAGGGCCCTAACTGCAGGTCTTGAGTGAAAATAGAACCCTCTGCATTTCGCATTGGGGTGGTGAATATGAAAGAGATGTGAAGGAATGTACAACTGACAAGGAACAATTTGTGGAAGTGTCCCGGTAAGCCTATGCCTAAGAAGGGTCCTACAGAAGGGGACCCGTCAATTAAAAAAAGCATCTTGAACCACATGAATTTAAGCAACAACCCTATTTTTAGAGTATAAGCACCACTAGTGGAGCCAAACACAAACCGCTAAAATAATGACTTTTTAAATCAAGTGCTTTGAAATATTGAGTTAATATTAAGTAACTGTTGTCATCTTTATGAAAGGACAGTTACACTGGAGACTAAATTAATGGCTGCTGAAAATTCAACTTTTTATCCCATTTTTTTTTTTTATATAGTAAAATAGAAATTAGTTTAAATTGTAATAATATTTTACAATATTACTGCTTTTAAAATACAGTTACTACTACTGCAGTTTACTAAGAGTTTAAACAAACTCAAGGTGAAAAAGTAAAGCTATATAAGTGTTTTGCTGCATTTAATGGCAACGCAAATGCAACAGGGACTGGAATTTGTAGCGAAGGGAGCTGGAATCAAACTCTATGCAAGTAAATGAACTAAGTAAGTGCTGGACAGACCCAGGGTGACATTTGGAATGCAGCATTCCCTAACTTATTAGACTACCGTGCAGTCATTATCATAGCAGTGCTGGGCCAATTCATTTTCAAAGTGCACCAGATGTGCTCCCGCAATTATTCCAGCAAGGACTGAGGTTCAGATGTGTGCTCACACTCCCGGTCTTGTTGGAACTGCAAATGTCTTCCATTTGAATTCCTGGCTGACCTTCTCTCATTTTGTTTTTTTACATTCCATTTCACATGCCATGTTTTGCATCGGTCTGGGGCGAGTTTGGAACAGTGCTAACTATTTTTATTTATTGCGGATTTCTTGCTCACAAAATTGCCTTTTGAAGCACAGAATGCAAGAAATCGATACGATTATGAGTTATTCCGGTAGCCCTCAATGACAAAGGACTGACCAATTAAACAGAAATGGATATTTCACGGAAACTGACAACCCAAACGTATTCAAATACTTTATTTTAAGCAGTACATCTATTGTTTATTACGGTAATACGTGCAAAAAGGGACATTACATTAATGGTCATTTTTGAGGCTGTAGACTGTAAGGACATTCTTGAGTATTTGACAGAAGCAAAAAATAAAATTTAAGTAGAACACTGATGGCCTCTGGCATGTGTCACCCCTGGACACCTCTCTTGAGTGACACAGAAGAAGAAAGGAGGCAGAGCAGGTGAGCTTAGGAGTTCTCCGTCTTGGGCAGTGACAATTGCTTGAAGCGTCTGACACCTTAAAGAGGCTGGGACACAGATGGGGATTTAAGACCTGTCATTGGTTTTTGGAGATATTGTCACAGGAACAGGTCCTCCTGGATGACATAAATATGCACAGATGAAATACATACGGAATCAGAGCCCTTTTACAGTGCAGAGCACTTTAAATTGCAAGACATTTGGTTTACTAAAAAAAAGTATAAAATAAATTACAATTAAACAAGTATAAATTATAATTACAAATAAAAATATACACTATATATATATATATATATATATATATATATATATATATATATATATATATATATATATATATATATATATATATATACTTAATACATTTGAATGAAAATGGTAATCCTTTAAGTCTTAGGTGAAAGCTATACATGTATGCTATTAAAGAAAAAAAAATGAGGTATTGTAATGGATTGTGAATAAGCTATGCCGAGTTGCTAAAATTATGCCTATATAGCTATTTGGCAATTGTATATTACATTAATGTAATCCAAAATCTAACATTACCTGTATGTCCATTTAGATTTTGTGCCTAAATCACATTTAATGACAAAACATTAACTAGTGAGGGATTCTTTACAGTGTGCAAGTGATAAGAAAATCTTATTGAGGACAGCATATTGTTCAGTGCCATTTCAAAAGCATAACATGAGGTCTTCACCCTGTGATGCTGCGATGCAGAGCTGAATCATGGGCTGTGATCTGCACTGTACCATTACTCCATGCTAGAAAAGGTCAAGAACTTATCTTGTACAGTTTTTTTTCCCTTTCTGTGCAAATGCTTTTCTTTTCACTTCGCTCTTTGCTTCCAATTAACTGAGTAGGCGTTTTATCCCATAATTAGTATCTTCATTTCCTGTCTGAAGCCTCATTATCAATGCAGCAAATTCACCCACAGTAATAGCTTCTAGTACTTAATGATGCCATTATTCTTAATGATACTGTTTTTAGCTACAAAGGAATAATTACAGTTCACTTCTACTGGATATGCAGTAGATATGCAAGAAAACGGTGTATATTTTTCCTGTGTGTGTGTGTGTGTGCATGTGCGTTTTGTTTTGTTTTAAGATGGACACTTGCCTGTGATTATATTTTTTGTTCTATTACAGGAAGTGTGTATTGGAGAAAAACATGACGAAATGGAGCGGCAGAAAGTGAGATATCAAAAGCTCCTCACTCCTTTTTTCCCCGTCGCTGTGGAGCACATTACGCATTCACAAACATTTATTAGATGATGTCACTAAATATTTAAACATATTTTTATGTAGGAGAGCTTGTTTACATCTTGCTTTTACTCATCCAAAATATCCATATTTAAACACTGGCTATGAACAAATTCACAAATACAGTTACAGTTTACTTAATGGAAAATTTCAGTTGTTTTATAATGTTTTGTAGTACATCCAAGAGATCTAAAATGAAACATTTCTATTTCACCAGTAAGTATATAATTTCAGCTAAATTAAATTGAAAATATTTTTTTTTCTATAAACTAAAAAATTGTATTTTGAACATGGTATATGTGGTGGTGTGATGAATTGTGATATATCTTACTTTGTCTCAAATGTGACAGTCTTCAAACAAATTTATCTTGTCCAAAGATGACACATCCAAAACAATGCACAATAGCATTGATAATATCTTGCATCTTTCTAAATAATAGTTACATAAATCTAATGCAATAAAATAAATAAAACAACACTCCAAGTAATGCTAAATATTAATATTACATACTGTTTTGCATAATGAAGAAACAAAAATCTAAAAATATTACAATTGATTTTAGCCATCTGTTATACTGTACATTATGAGATTTGCTGAATAATACACGCTTCTTCTTCCTCTTCTTGTTTAAAAAAATAATTAAAAAAAAAGATTAATTTTATAATCTAGATGGTGTCGAATCCTGACAATACCAAAAAAATGTAAAAATTCCCTAATTTTGACTGATAACTAACATGGCACCAATATAAAAATAATAACAAAAAATAAATTAATATGCATGCACACACACATACACAATAAATGACAATTTAAATAAAGAAAACATTTAAAACATTTAAATACACCATGTGCGAGGGAAATGCTGTTCATAGGAAAAAAAAAAAGTTTAAAATTGCTGCATTCAAAGTCTTGTTCCGATGCCAGTTCAATTTCCTCTAATGTCACCAACTTCCGACTCTCGGTACTTGACAAAGCAGGCCATATTAGAGTGAAGTCAGCCATTTTAACCCTCCTATTAAGCCTCTCTGAGTACTCATTTGACTTTGGATAGAAGTCTAGGTGTCCTGCTTCTGCGGTCCAGCCTCGCTCTCAAATGTCCCACTGACCAGATGTCCAAGTGTACGCCGCAGAACGGAGCAACATCCAGTCCATCTTTCTGCTGTTCGAGGTTTCAATGGCTCATTCTACTGCAACAGAAAGGGTTTCAGAAGCTATTAAAACGGAGGACGTACCCTACGCCACAGGCGATTTTAATGGGGCTTTGAGAGCCAGCATGTTACAATTGCTAATTGGTAGTGTGAAATAGCTTGTTGTGTTTTGCCATGTACACTGGGCCTGCCTTTACATTGCACAACCCTGGAGGCAAGAAGATTGTTTTAGAGTAAAAAGCGCGACATCGTTCTTCTGATACGGCAGCGTATTCGCACGCACTTACAAGCGGCGCATTCAAATGTTCACATTAGCCAGAAAGGCTGATGTGCGTGCTTGTGCGTAAGAGCTGTTCAGACATCAGGCATGAGAGGCTTTTGTTGAAAAGAAGGACTTTTGTCGCGTGTTTAATTGAAAAGATGCTCGAGACTGCCTAAGGTAGTCCTCCTCTTTGCTCGCAACATGAAACAGCATTTTAAAAATGTAATGCTAATCTGGACAGGACCAGAAGTTTGCATGCAAATGAGCGAATGAATATGCATGGCCGTCATCTTATGGTTTGCGAAAAACATGGGATTCTAAAGCAACTAAACAAAGGTCTTTGTTGTAGCTTCTCTCTGATACCTTGCCAGGGTAATTTCCATCTGTCTGCTCATGCTGAACTCCCCTCTCTCTCTCCATCTATCTCTTTTACTCCCTCTCTCTCTCGCACTCCTGCACCCCACTCAGTTCTGGCATTAGAACCACAGGAAACAGTGTCCGTTCCTTTACACGATGCGACAGTCTGTTCACCTACCCAGTGCTAACGCGGCGTGATGTGCTTGTTGGCTGATCAGAGAGCCGCTGAGCTGAAACTCCTGACTCGCACCTGAGACACTCACCCCTCCACCCGCATCTCTCCTCCTGTCCTGTGAACACACGCTCGCTCCTCCAGCCCGCGAACTCCTTCTGTCCCACTAAATAATGCACCTCTCCGACCTCACAGCCGCCCCGGCTCCTGCTGAACCCAGGTTCTGTCCTCTGCGCTCCGCTTTCCAGAGGAAAATGTTGTTGCTCAGTCTTCGGTCGTGTTTTGTAGAAATGTTAACTTTGCCGCAGATGTTTCTGCTGGAATTCCTGGAAAGAAGTAAAAAAAAATAAATAAAAATAGACACATATGAGACATGTGATAAGACTAAGGAACTATGAATTGAATAAAATGTGCATAGGACCTGTTTTTGTAAGAATTTGTTAAGAAATGTTTGAGATCAGACAAAGTTACACAAGGCTGAAAAGTCACAATGACAGTTACATACTGCGGTTTATAGTCGAATTTAAAATCGCTACTATGAGAAGCAATTGTGAGTTTTGAAGTGACACTGTAGATAAAATACTAATCGTTAGATATTGTGAGTTATAAAGTTTAAAAATTGTGATTTAAAGTGGCTTTGCAAGATATAAAATAATACTGTTACATAGTGTTGGTTAAAAAGTTGCAGTTTGTAATTTTGTGAGTTACAGCTATCAGAAAAAAAATATCAAATTTATAGTGGCATATAAAATAATATTGTTAGATACTGTGAGTTATAAAATGGCAACTGTGAGGGAAAAAGCTGCAGTTATTAGTTGGAACTGAAAAAGTTTTTTTTTTTTTTTTTTTCAAAATGATATGACTTACAAAGAATACAATTATGAGGAAAATTGTGGCAATTGTGGGAGTCAAAGTAAAAAGTAATATTACATATTGTTAGTTATAAAGTCACGATTGCTAGAAACATAATAGCAGCTATGAGTTATTATTAAAGTTGCAAATATGAAATAGAAATAAATGTTGCACTTGTTTTAGGTATTTTGAGCTATAAAGTTGCAGTCATAAGGAACAAGATGTAACTCAGAGATTCAAAGCCACCTCGCGAGATATAAAGTAATATTGTTACATATAAAGTCATAATTGATCATCATTAGGTCAAAAGTAAAGCCATAATTGTGAAATACAAAATTGCTTTTGTCTTATTATTTATTTATTTTTACTCTGAGTTTCAGACTACTAGTATCTATTTCTCATAAGAACAACCCGAGAAGCAGAAAACTTTAGCAAAGGACTCTATACTTTCTACTATTAAGGAAGTATCACTTGTGATTTGTCCTTCCCGTGGAAACTTCCTCTTCCTCAAACCTGCATAACACCCTTTCCCCAGTGATTTTCCTGCCAGTCTCTTTTGGTTAAGATGCTCGTCCTGATTCCAGCAGAGATTACACATTGACTACTTTATCTAAAACGAGCGAGGTATTCGCCGATCATCTCGGCAAATGAATATTGTCACTCAGATTTTTCAAATCCTCCGCTTGTGCTCTTTCTTTGATCAAATTTCTCAGTAAAATGAAGAAGAATCTAAGCGTGAGGGCAAGTCTACATTGTCCTAATTTCGCTAAAACTAGTTTAATCATGAGACATGGAGACAATGGATTTTCCAATCATCTAAAAGAAGCACTTTTGGGATTGCTTGCAGTGATGAAATGACGTTGTTTCGGTGGTCAGAGACGCTTACAAAAATCTTCAAGTCGAGCTAAGGAGATTGCAGTGACGGCTGAACGTATGTCATTTTATTAAGTTGAAAGCACGATTTAAAAAATATGCCTGGCCTTAAGCTGTAAAGCATGTTGAAATTGTGTGAGCATTTAATAAAGACACTCAGACATATGGCAGAGTCTTACTAAGACATCTGAGGTCAAGGGGGAAAAGTACTACAAGGCTGAAACAGCAGTTAGAGCACTAATCTCCCACATAACCCAGGAAATGACAAGCTATCGCATCTCCAACGATGAGCGTTCAATCATTCGCTGCATTATAGAGAACTTTGGAACAAATATGCAGTATTAATACCGCTGCATGATGCCAGCAAGAAATTATAGCATTAGACATACATTGATTTCTTCTTTTTAATTTGTTTAATAGTGGGCCTGCTGAACATATATTTTAAACGTTTCGTTTCGGTGCCTCACACCGAGCATGTTAGACAAGATATAAGATGGATCTCAGCGAATCGGTCCTTTAAATCAGATTTAAAAGACTTTAAAATGCCTCTGGGATGGGATTAGAATATGGCATGGAAGAAATCTGGAAAGTGAATCCTCCGAATCAATCAGGGATCCCGATGCAGAGGATACGACTTAACAAACTGCTTTGTGCTATATCTAATCTGTCAAAAGAAGACTTGGTTTTATATCAAAAAGCATCTTTCAGATCAGTTTGTATTAAATTGATTTTTAATGTTTTGGACTATATAGTCTATAGACTATGAAGTGAAAGAAAGGCTGTGAGTTCAATGTACTGTTGTTTAACAGCATTGTTCAGCTGACAAAATGTTTTTCCTAAAGACTTGGTCCCACTTTATATTTAAGTGGCTTTTTATCTACTATTTACTGAGTTATGCAATGCAGTTATTGGGTACGTACATGTCTTTACATTTCACTTATATTTAAAAAATACATACAAATGCATAAAAAAAATTGTATAATTACGCTTTTACACACCTGTTCTTAACCTTACCTGTCAAAACATATGAACGCAATAGGTACATTGCACTTATTTTGTAATGCAAATATCTAGTACTTAAAGCCACCTAATATAAAGCGGGACCAAAATCTCTATAATACAATTTAGAAAGTTTTTAAAAAAAATGCTTTTTAATACATCTACACAGTGCAAATGCACGCCACCTTGTTTTGCAACATGGAAATGAGCTGTTTTCAACACTTCTGGTTACGAAGCCGCTTCAGTACAAGAATAACAATGTGGAGTAAGCATTAAAACAATAAAAATGTGTTCGTGAGCACGCTAACACGTTCAAAGTAATGCCAGTTTGTATCAAGCAGCATAAAGGACCGAAAGCAGAAGCTAATGACGCCAGAATGACATTAAAAATAAGTGTTTGTTAATAAACTTGGCATTTAACTGTAAATCTCGTGATCGCTTTTAAACATTTCGAGCACTTAAAAAAGACTTCACTGCCATTCTCCACGATGGCATGCCTCGACCAGCAGGGGGAGACATGTGCTGTGTGTGTTGAACCGAACACCCACACACAATAATCTATTCTCACCTCTCCCCCCTTCTGCTCTCCTCTCTCATCCCCTCTTTTCTTTTAGAAATGAAGGCCTGTGGAGAGAGAAGGATACCACCCTCATAAAGCGTTTGTGCCGTGCGTAAGGGAAAGGGTGGGGTGGAATGTCACATCAGATAGGTCAAGTGCTAATTTTGCTCCTATCTGTCAAAACAAGACACAGTTTAGAAGCGCCACTAAATGCCAAAGTCAGATAGAGAGCACGGGTTACTACCTGCTTTCACCTTCAACTCTTTCACCTGCCCCTACCACTAATACGGACCAGCAGAAGAATGTCAATGTTATTCGTAAGAAACAGATCATTTGTTTTTTTTTGTTTTTTTTCCCTGCTCTTTATTGACACAGATCCGCTCGAGGGTAAGGGTCACACAACTTTGACTGTTTGAGACAGACTTTGGAGTTTGGCAGCGTGGAGTGATGGTTCTGACTGTGTGTGTACATGTCTGATTATCTCTCTGTGTTTGAAGTGCTGATTCACACACACTGATCCACTCTATCGAATAAGCAAACAGTGGCGTAGGGGGCATTATCACTCCCTGCAGCAGGACACATTTTGGCAAGAAGACAGCAAGATGGGTTATGATGTTTCTACGTGTAAAACAAAGTCTTTAAAAATACATCTGATAACGCTGATTAAAATTTGAATTCGGGCTGTTAACCTGCAGTGTGGCGTGCTGCACTTCATTTAAAACTAGTTTTAAAATACTTGTGTAATTATACACGCTGTTTTTATGACCTCGTATTAACTGAGTGGTTACAATGAATATTAGGACTGTTAAAATTCGGTTGTCACATTGCAGGAAAATTTAAGCCAACTACAAAAACCTCAAAGGGTAAAAGAAAAAACAACAACTGAAAGATTAACTTGATGGATAAAAATGATAAGGGCTGTTTTTTACCAATTTCTTGCTGGACATTTTTTTTTTCATACAGTTCACTGCTTAAATGTCTGTAACAATATAGTACACACACACACACACACACACACACACACACACACACACACACACACACACACACACATACAATCCATCAATAATATTAATTTATTTATTGTACATAATTACTATTTAATATGTAATCACATATAGTGTATAATATGTCAACTTTTAAAGGTTTTAGTAATATTTTAAATTTTTTAACCTGCATATATTTGATCAAAAATACAGCAAAATATGTTATACTGTGAAGTATTATTACAATTTAAATAAATTGCTTTCCATATGAAATTTTTTTAAAATATCATACACACACACACACACACACACACACTCACACGTACGAACACATACTGACCCTAAAAGATAGTGAATATATCTATTATAGCACATTATGAAAAATTAGATAATATATAAATTACATTGGGCTACACATTACATATAAACATTACATGTTTAACACTAAGGTGACGTACTACAATGATTTTGATCAAATCACGCACAAGACATGCGTGTATGTCTGCTAATGATCTGAGCAGTGTGTGTGGGCGCGCACATATGTGTGTGTGGGAGGTGGATAATGTAAATACAATATGTGTGTATCTCTCCCTAGAGGACGCAAGCATTTATAAGAGGGAGCTGCTTTCGGTGTCTCATTAAGAAGCAGATTTTACATTAATTAAATTTTCATTCAATTTCCAGGTGTTTGATTTTCATTATAAGCTGTAGGTCGTATTCAGATCTCCTGCCCTTTGGCTGAGGGTTACGGGGTCATCAGGCTGTATTTCGTCAGGCTGACCCCTCCCCGGCCCAACCCAGCCCTCAGGGGCGCAGTTAGCAGATTTACCCCCACCTGCCTGCCCCCCAACTGGAGCTCTTATCGCCCCATCAACTATTCCTCATTTTGAACATTCTCTGATGTTTTTCAGAGCACGAGAAAAAAAAAAAAAGGTTCCACCAATAGCTTCATTTGCGCTGACAGCTTTGTGAGTTCATGCCAAAAACAAGCCCCCCTTTTTGTCTTGAGTCCTTAAATAACATCCAGTGACAACAACATGGTTCAATCAAAAAAACAAACTACTTTCGAGAGACCCCCAGGACGGCCGGGTCGCCGTCTTTCTCTCGCCTGTCCGTGCGCTCTTTTGTGCTTCCATGAGGGACGACCGTGTGCGTCTCACATCCGTGACTTGTCTATTGTGCGAATATGTATTCAGAATTCATGTCGCTTTTTGTTTGACTGACTGTCCACTTATCTGCACGTGGCGACCTGGGAGAGGGGTTGCAAACCAGAGCAATCGTGAAAAAAGGTGCTATTGTTAGCGAATGCATCATGGGGACTTCATTTATTGCGGGTTGTGCCTTAAACAAGTGTGTGGGTGACGCTCACATGACTTAGACACGCTCACATATCTGAGTATAATGACGGGAATCCAGAAAAACGACGTGCGAGCGGAGATGAATTGGCCTCAAGTTTCAAAGAGAGTGTGTAATGAAGGCTGCGTGCATGAGGAAGCAGCAGCGCTGGGCATATTTGGCCACACCTGAGCCCCTGTTGAAGGATGCAGTGACATCCCCCAATCGCTTTCTCTCTATAACAAGACATAGAGGTTACTCACATCCAGTCCCTGATCCTTCACATCACAAGTGTCATGGTAATTCAAACACGTCTCTGCAGATTAAATGCAACTTTCAAATCATTTGCATCTAGTTTATATAAAAAAACCCACACCTTTATGTTAAGGTTGCCACGTTTTCATGCTAAGCGGTTGATCACCCTCACGTCGTTCCAAACCTGCAAGGCTTTCTTTCTTCTGTGGAACACAAATGAAAATAATCCGGTGTTTTGCTAAAACATTTTCAGTTCCCATTGACGTCCAGGTCTAACTGTATGGACAAAAAAGTACAGTGGAAATCAATGGGAACTGAAAGTTCAAAATAATTTTTATTATTAACTAAATCATACAGGTTTGAAACACCACGAGAGTGTGTATTTTCTTAAAGTGGACTATCCTTTTAATTGTGTATTTTTTATTTAATAATTAATAATGACAAATCATAATATTGATTTTAATTTCAGCTATAAAGTCTGAAATATGAAAATCACAATTACGAGAAATAAAGTTAAGATACAAAGTCAAATCGCAAGATATAAAGCAAAATTGTGACATAAAGGGATTTAAAGTCTTACTGTAAGACAAGCTGCAATTATAAGTCATAATAAAATATATATATATTCATTTACTAGAAATAAAACCGCGATTTCAAGAAACAATGTTTAAATTTCAAGGTATAAAGTAACATGATAAGCTATAAAGTTAACATTTTGGGTGGAAATGGGAATCCATACGTCAAGGAGAAGAAGTGATCAGTGACCCAAAAACAACAACAAAAATAATAAAAAGCTTTGCATCGTTTTGACAACGTGCTTTACAAGTTAAAGTATGCTGTCAGGGTGTCATGGCTTTAAGACACTCAGAATGGAGCAAAATATTTTACTTTTGAACAATGCAAATGTGCGGTTCCAGATGTGGCACACAGGCAGACATGAATTTGTATAGGTGTGTACATGTGTGATCAATCTCATGAGAGGCATGATCTGTCTCTTTGAGTGTAAAGTGACCATGTCTTTTATGCCGGGGCTCCCTTGCGATTGTCATGCACCGCTGTGCGTCTAATTGTCGAGTGACGTTAATCCCTGGAGAAACGCTCAAAATGCCATCAATGGAAAATCTACAGTATCATTTGCCTCATTAACATTAATATGTTCAATAGCAACACCAGTTTCATGTTTTATTACTTTACGACCCGTGACAAGATGTTTTTTTTTTCCTCATCACGCTTAAAGGGATAGTTTGTGTTATTACAAGCCGATATGACTTTCCATCTTCTGTGGAAACACAAAAAATACATATTTTTTCAATGTATGTTTCAAACTGATCCGGTTCACTGAAACAATACGAGATCTAAAACAACATTGTTTGTTTTTCTTGCATATTTCTATGTATGTATGTATGTATGTTTTACAGAAAGGCATTTAAATGACAAAAGCATGCAAGATGTTGATAAAAAAAAAAAGTAGATTCTACCTGCTTTACTAAAGCGAGCAGTTCGAGGTTAGATTAAGTAATAGCTTGAGGGTCACTTTTGGAGAAGCGTATATCAAACCGATAATACTTCTCAGAGAAGTGCACCCGTTCTTATTCCTCTCCACAGTCTTAAAAGAGCAAAGGGGAACTCCTTTATGCATGAAAGGAGAAGAAGTGAACAATCATGACAAAAGCACTTCACGGACACTTCTCGAATTTCCCTTTTTCAATTACCTAGAACTTCCTTTAAAACGCAACGCCACGGTGTGTTGCTCCTGACAAAGGGAAACGACTTTCTCCATGTCCTGAGCGTAATTGCCTGGGGGTCTGAGGTATGTTCAAAGTTCCAGTGATGTCTTACTTCAGTTTTTATGGTCTCTTATCATCTTTAAAATAAAAACACACACTTCAGACCTGACAGACACACTTTTGTGTCAGCATATAAACAACAGGTTTGAATGTGCTCCAGGCAGTATTATTTGTAGACGCTGTTATATTCGATGTTTGTTATTTTATGGTTTAACAGCGTCAGCAGATGTCACTTTGGGAGAAAGACACACCCAGCAGTTTCCTGGGAAGTGACTGCACCTGTCTTCTGCTATCAGATGGTGTAAAAACTACTATTATAAATAATTATTAAGTGCAATGCATGTAAGGTGTAAAATAAGAAAATACGGATGAGTCTCAAGCATAAAATTACATTTTCACTCTCCTTTTCAGCTGAAAGCTCAAATAGTACATAGCGAAGGAATAAAGGACTGAAAAAAAGAAATAAAAGCGTAGTTTATCATCATGATTTAGTCACTCCAATGTTTTTTCATAATTACATGACTTTCAAAATCTTTCAGACTTTGTCATATTTAATAAAAAAAATTGCTCATACAATGAAAGACAAACACACACACACACACACACACACACACACACACACACACACACACACACACACAGGTATGGAAATACATCAGGGTGAGTGAATGATGACAGAATTTTCTTTCTTTTTTTTTTGGAGGACAATTTCTCTAAATATATAATTAAAATAGCAAGTTAAGGACAAGTTACCCTTGAATGTTGCAGGCTAAGCCAGGTCGTTACTTTCTCTTTGGGTTAAACAGCGCAATGGCTGGATGGGTCTTTAGTAACCTTGGCTGGAAGAGAGCTGTTAGTCCCTCCCTGAGGTAAAGGGGATTTAGACCCAACATCCAGAGCTCTGCGTAGGCCTTCTCCCTGCCAGGAGCTCTAACTCACTCACTCCAGGCCATTGTGTTCTCAGCACATTCCCCTGGAAAAAAAAAAAAACGAAACAAAGGAAAAACAATGATGGACAAAAAAGCCCACACCGAGGGCCATCTGCTCTCCCCGGAAGCCGTGGAACTGACCTCCTTGTCACTCTCACTGTCCGTCCCATCTCCCTAAACGGTTCTGCGAGATGGGAGAACCCACCGGCACCGGGCCAGGGGAGGCATGTCCTCTCACCTTGAGAGAGTCGGACGAGACCTGACAGACTCCAGGACTCAATTTCACCTCTGCGAAATAAAAAGAGGTGAGGAAAAGAGAGACCGAGAAAAACAGAGTGAGACACAAAAGAGGGTGGCGGTGCAAAGGAGTGGAGTGAGGGGGCAGGGTGGAGGGGAAAAAAAAAGCCTTGTGTTGTTTTGCTTTGTAGGAAGGCTACTTCTGTTTTGCCACATTAGAGCAGTTATTTTATAACAAAGAAGAAGAGGAACTTATTAGGAATTCTTTAGAGGAGCCGTTTCTTTTCACCAGTCAGTCGTGTGGGAATTAATTTGCAGTACAATAGGTCACGCAGATGGTGGCAACAAATCTATCACCCTTATGATTGACACTTAAAAAAGGCAAAGTTTGAACAAATTGAACATCTTGAATATACTGTGGATAATTAACTAATGTTCTGTTGCACCATTTGGAGCTACATGTTTAAAACGTAAATAAATAAAACGAAAAAGTATCCCTTTGATTTCTTTTCAGATCTGTCTCGAAGCACATTAATTCGTGGTAGTTTGTACATGGGGTCTATGGAACCCCTTAACATAAAATTTTAAGTACTTAAAAACATAAAACAGACAAAAAACTAAAAGCAACGCTTAATAGAACAAAACGCAAACAAACAAAGATGAAAAGCAACGCACGATGAAAGCAAAACTCAAACAAACAACTAAAAAGCAATGCGAAACAAAACGAAAAACAGGCAACAACGAAACAAGCAAAACTAAATAAAACAAAAACAACTTTGTTTTTGTTCGCTCTTGTTTACAAACAAAAAAAAAGTTCGGCAAAATATCTTGGCACAACATAATGATCCCAGGTATAAGGGCAGAGAAAGATAAAGAGATAAAGAGAATGTGTGAGCTGAATTCCCATCAATCTGCTTTGTCTGTGTTTATTTGAAAGGAAAAACCAGGCTACAACAACACACTGTGTCATTACAGTGTTTCCTGTTGCCTTATGGAACGATATGAAGCGCTCTAGCAAACACATCTGTTCTCTCACTGAGCAGATAACAGTGCTACAGATCTTGTTTTCAGGTGCTGGAAGAACATCGGAGGGTGGGAAAATTGTATTTTATGAGAACCAGTTGTAATACTGTTCATATCGTTCTTCAGCATATCTGAGGGCAATTTATTTCTGTTGTATTTGTTCCTCATGTTTCCCATAGTGTAGCGTAGTTCCAATCAATATTATTATACTTTTTCTGTTTTTTTAATAATGTTCCTTTCCTGTGTTTATTGTTATGATGTTTTACATCGGAGAAATTGAACTGGAAAAAGCGAATGGATTTAAAACGGTGGTTTAAAAACTAAACCTGTATCACGAGAGAATATGAAATTCAATCAGGCTGCAATCAATGAATTAATCAAGTAATCATGAGTGCAAAACTCGGTAATTAATGAATAGTTTTTACATTTATTATAATTCTTAATGCTTTCTAATTTTGACACTACAAGGCGTTGGATGTTAAATGGATCTTTGTTTGGTTAACTGAACTAAAACCCCATCTTTCTCAAAATTACCATTGTTATTGTTTTGCACCAATGGGCTCCCTTCGTAAGATGTAGAATTATGTAGCATATTACAAACTGACGCACTTTATTACGTGAATATCATCCGAAAATTAACCACCTCATTATTGCAATTATGCATTACACACTTGTGCATGTGTTAAAAAGCTTCACCAATATTTGTTTTGTCAATATCCCCCGTCATCCATCTTACTCTTAACTTTGATGACCATTTATCCAATTATTGTGTCCATAATGGCTTTTCATCAGCTCATCTCTCCTTCCCAGAGATGTGCCTTAGCCATTTACCTTTCCTGGAAATGTCAGGTTGTGTCAGAGTTGTTGGCAAATGTTGCTGCAATTATCTTGACTACTCTGATTCCTTAGGGAGGGGAGCTGATTGCTGCTAATTTGTCAGTGTGAGCGCGGTAGGCCTTACCGTAGACCAGTAAGGAGAAGATGGGACGGCAAAGAGCGAAGGATAATCCTTTGAATCTCGACTCTAAAAGAGCGCCACTGTTTTATTTAGTAACAATTATTTCATTTAAACCCTACAGATTCTGTTTACCCCACAACAAAGCTTTCAAAAAGTCCATTTCTGTCCAACTGAAAAGAATATAAACAAATAAAAACACTTGAGTTTCTTCAGAAACCTTCAGAGAAACTTCATTGAAAGCTCGCCATCGACTGGCCCCCCTTAGCGCTGTCTTTACTTGGCCTTCTGCATTTAACGCTTGGACGCAATCTAACCATTTAGATTGAAGCCGGGCACCGTTTCGCCGTCTGAACGCTTCTCAGAGAAGATGGACATACTGTAGATGAGGTTAAGGTGTATAAAACAATACCTCTTTCCAAGTTGCTCCTTTCCACTTAGCTGCTGCTTGAAGGCAGCACCAGGTGTCTCTGCTTTCTCCTGGCACTCCTTCTCTTGAACCGGACCAAAAGAGGGGGGAAAAAAAATGAAGGAAAAACCCGACAGCCACTCAACCTTCACAACCCCCTCCTCCAGAACTACCCCCCAACCCCAGGCAAAATGTATCCATCTGATTCTCGCCGCTTCTTCCTTCACATGAGGAAGAAGTGCCAAGTGCAGCTAATGTGCTGCTGGAAGCGTGGAGCGTTTGTGACACTCCTCAGCGCAAACGTACAGCTGGCATGCTCACAGACAGGTGGCCTGGCAAGAAGCTCCTTCCAAAGGAGCCGGCACGGCCTGAAAAAAAAAAAAACAAAAAAAAAAAAAAACTCTCTTCTGTTTGCCGTTCCCTCGCTTTCTTTCTTTCTTGTGGCGCTAGTTTTGTTATAAAGTGGAGCTGCGTTTCACAGGGAGTTGCATTGTGTTTGCTGAGCATATGCGTTACATATGTTCAAAAATAGTTAAAGGATTGAAAAATAATAATGAGTCAACTGAGACACGCTAATTAGTTAATTGGGCACTGAGAGTGCTTTTCGCGTGACATGCAGTACACACATTAAACTAAACATCTTAATTATTTTTTGACGTCTACGATGTAAAAAATGTAAAGAAACTGTTCGTAATCATCTACTTTAAAGAAATATTCTGGATTCAGTACAAGTTTAGGTCAATCAACAGAATTTTGATTTCGACACTAAAATAATTTTGATTTGCTTTTGTGGTTGCGGTTATGACGAGGCGTTTATAATGGAAGTGAAAGGAGTCGGTATTTGGAAGACGTTTGATTGATTGTATGTGACTCACTGCAACCCAGATTTTTGCTTTTGAATAGAGTGGAAATTCATTTTTGTGCAATAAACACAATGCCACAAGTGCTGTTCATTTAAGCATAACTTGTACTGAACCCAGAATATTCCGTCAGGCAAATAGTTCAATCTGCATTACCTGATCATTTTAGCTTCCTGCTAAAATCATTCATGGTTTTGGTTTAAATAAACAAGCGATTAAAGAAGAAAAAACTACAGATCGTCTGTTAGGGATTTCAATTTTTATCTTTAACTAAAAGTGACTAACGTGAGAGAAAATACAGTTGCCTGTTGGGTGTGGGGAGACTGTGTTTATGAAGACAGACAAAGGATACACATCTTGGCTTTCTGCTTTGCTTTGGCACTTTCCAGTGGTGCCAAAATGGGCAGTGCCAGCACTTTGTGCCCGCTCTGCCTTCTCCTCCATCTGCTGGGGCAAGAGGCCTGAGAGGGTCAGTGCCCGCTACTCTGTTCTCCTCTTGTCTCAGCCTGGAGCTACTGTGGACACACTTAATGCAGCCTGCAAAAGGCTAACGCTCATGTTCCATATGTTCTTCATTTATCTCCCAACCAATCCCCAAGTAGTTACACATTTAAAATGGCGTTCATAGCAATAAACTGTTCTTTGTGTTTGATTTGCTGTAATAGCTTCAAGGAGCTTCCATCTCCCCCCAGACACTGCCAGTCGAACAAACATTTACAGAGTCGTGTTTCCATCTCCTTAAGATGAGTCTAAACTAGCCTAAAGCGATCTTAACTACCTCTGGGAATTACTCAGTACTCGCAGCACAGCGTGTGTAACAGCCTAGAAAATCACTTAGGAGATTTCCCCACTCCTCAGCGCCGATTTTGTCATTTCTTTTTTACCTTCATTCAGCTGTGATGGTCTTTGTTTTCAGTTCTAGTCTTGATTCTACTTGTATGTCAGCAGTAGCCACCAATGCCATGATAATACTAAAAAACTAATGTATTAAAATAAAATAAAACGATGAATTCAGAAACCTTCTTATCATTTGAAAGCTATCTGATTTTAGTTCAAAAGTTCAATAGTTCAACCAGAAGTGGAATTATGCAGATTATAAAAGGATAATATTTCGAATAATGTTATAGATGCTATACTATTAAAACTGTAATTGGGAACTGAAGCTTTTAAATGAAGCTTCTGAAGAAATTTGCTGGTTGTTTACCCTCAGGCCATTCACAATATTGATTAGTTTGTTTCTTCGTATAAATAAATTTAGAGCAATTTAGCATTACATCACTGGTTAACTAATACCCTCTACAGGAAATGAGTGCCATCAGAATGAGAGTCCAAAGAACTGGTTAAAAAACAAAAGGCTTTTGACCAAAATACAACTCTATAATTCATAATAATACTTCCTCCAGTGACAAGTGTGCCCTTATCTCACATCAGAATGCACCAGCATATTTTATTGTAGTGGTTCATCTGTAAATATTTCACTCCTGATTCAGTCAAGGTGACTTTTTTCACTGGAGAAAAAAAAGATAATATGGTTTGACATTAAATCTGGCCTGATGGATTCGTATATTACAACATGCAGCTCATATATTACTTTTTGTACTTGCATTATTGTAATATGTCTCATCAGCTGTTTGAACTCTCTTTCTGACGGCACCCATTCACTGCAGAAGATCCATTGGTGAGCAAGTGATGTAATGCTGAATTTTTCCTAATTGTTTTTCCTTTTTTAAAAAATCTTAAAAAATAAAAGTCTTTAGGGTTTATGACATATCTAGGTGTATTGATTAATAGATTAATGTTTTAGCTTGACTTCAGTTTAATTTGACTGTAATGAAAAGAGTGGCTATAGTGAATATTTGTCAAAAACAAATCAAAACAAAGAAAAAAACTAAAGAAAAAAAAAAGAAAAAGGGGAAAATATAAAGTAGATATATAGTTATTAATTTGTAAGGGCAAGAAATTCCTATAATATCACTTTCTGGGTAAACTCCACCTCCTTACGGTTTTACAGTAGCAACAATACCAAATCACAAAAGGATATGATAAATGTTTTGAAGTGACTGTCCTTTCCTGGGGCATAAGTCATACTGTTATTTAACATGTTCTCTTACCGAGCTTGGCTGTGGTGTAGCGTGTAGCTGCTGTGGGTTTCTTACACAGAACAAGAGGTCTCAGAGGTGCCACGGGCTACAAGAGTAACGAGCAGGGCAGATTAGAGTCTTTCTCCAGCTCCGCTCCAGGCTGCCCAGTCAACTGTCACCACGCTAACACGACCTGTCGCTGCTCTCAGCGCCTCTGTGCACTTCCTTTCCTGTCAGACACTGTTTAATACAAACAATTAGCATTGGGAGCTAACGGCTAGGAGTAATTTTCCAGCCGGTGCCTGGAGTCACTGCACTACTTGTCAAAGGATCTCACCAGAAGCTAGTGCTACTCCTGGCTGAGCATGATATGTCTGTTGTGTTGCTAGCAAAGTAATCGTTAACACATAACAGCGTTTTAAATTAAGAGGAAAACAAAACTGTATCAATGTGATTCATCGTATACAGGCTACTGTATATCATATATTTACTATGAGTTTGAAGATAATCTATAGCAACATAATCAGCATAAATTGTGAAAACACTTTTTCAAAGACAACATGTGGTCTAATTTTAAATGCGCTTTCTTCGTTTATATATACTTAACTGCTAAGCACAGCCTTGAAAAGCTTCTCTCTGAAATTAATTTTTTGAGAAGTTGAATTCCTCAAAAACTGCAAGAATGAAGACAAAACAGCCTGCCAGAGAATATTCCAAGCATGCTTCTCAAAGCGGTCAGAATTATAAACGGCCTCTTGGTAATTGAAATCTTGCGGCCCCCAAGGAGCAGGCATTTAACTAATGAAAGCTGTGTTCAAATGAAAGTGGGACTCTCTCATTAACAAGCATTAGAATGCTCTCAAAAGAGTCATGTGTAGGGTGAAAGCACGTCATCAAAACAGTCTTTGCTTGAAAGACTCTGGAAAAATATTGTAATAAAGCCAAGATCCTTGCCTAAACAAGTTTCAAGGCCAGTAAAACACAATTATAATGATTGCTCGGAGGGGGAGTCATCTTAATACATAAAATCTTAATTAAAAGGCTTCTCTGTGTGTGCGCACGATCTGCGTGTCTATAATAGGAGGGGTAAAACAAACGTTTTTTTTTTCCTTCTCCCCCCTCCCAAATATTTTAAACTTCACTGCAGGGTGTCATGCTGATATCCATTTGAAAGACTGACATTTTGTGGACGTGTGAAAAAACGACTTTGAATGTACCCAGAATGACACTTATTTTAATACGCACTTAAGCAGGCAAATCCATGGGGTAACCATGTCTGCCCAGTTGCCCAACTGATTTGTAAATGTGACTACAAGGTGAATGAGATGAAAACAAGCCAACCAGTTTTGGGGGATTAGGTATTTGATGTCATCATTTACATACATGCAATTCTTTATGAATTTATTCAATCCTATTTATATTACAGTCTGGTTCATACGTGCAAATAATGCCAAACCTCTTCATTTCATCTAATATGCAGCCTATAATTATTTAAAATTTTGTTTTATATACCCTTGTTATTTAAATAATGTATAAACAGTTATACTGCAAATACACAGCGCACAGAATATATATACAGAATATATATCCACAACTATGAAAACGTTTAGGGTTTTAATTAAAAATAGAAATTAATATCTTTATAAAAAATATAAAAATATTTTATTACATCTTATTTAGCAGGCTGACATCCATAAATATGTTTTAATGTTGAAATTAATTATTATGATAATTTACAATAATATAATGTAATATAATACATGCAGAAATCTAGAGTGAATACAAATGATTATAATCTCAATCATCAGGTTCATCTGCCAATCAAATTGTTTCATTTGTACCAGGTGGGTTGAGTCTGAGGCTCTAAGCGAAACTGAGACAGCACATTGTTTAATTTGTTAGTTGTTTTGCTTTATATTTGTATTTATATTTATATTTGCATTTATATTTATATTTGTTTTTGATTGCCTCTAGCCTCTTTTGTACTATATGTTTACTATGACATAACTGTGAGGTGTGATTTTTATAGAGTGCCCTATTTGTTATGTTATGAACACGCCTTGTATAGTGTTCTCTCATTGGCTGTAGGTTGTCGCCATCATTTCGAGTCAAAACTAGATTTCACAGGACTGTAAGACGCTGATAGGGCACCTGAGATAAATTTCTCTAGCCACACCCAGATCAAAAGCTACACTTCATTTTGAGATCTAAATTAATTCAGGAGCAAAAGAGAAAGAAAGTAATTGAGATCTATCTGTCTGGAAAAGGTTATGAAGACATTTCTAAAGCTTTTGGAGTCCAGCGAAACCACAGTGAGAGCCATTATCCACAAATGACGAAAACATGGAATAGCGGTGAACCTTCCCAGGGGTGGCTAGCTCAACAAAATTACCTCAAGAGCACAACTCTTCCAAGAGGTCACAGAAGACACCACAACAACATCCAAAGAACTGCAGGCCTCACTTGTCTCAGTTAATGTCTGTGTTTAGGACTCCATCGTAAGAGACAGGGCAAAAATGGCCTTCATGGCAGAGTTCCAAGATGATACCTGCTGTTGAGAAAAAAAAACAAAGGCTCATCTTAGTTTTGCCACAAAACATCTTGATGATCTCCAAGCCTTTTGGCAAAATACTCTGTGGACTGATGAGACAAATGTTGAACTTTTTAGAAGGTGTGTGTCCCATTACATCTGGCGTAAAAGTAACTCAGCATTTCAGAAAAAGAATGTCATACCAACAGTAAAATATGGTGCTGGTGGTGTAATACTCTGGGGCTGTTTCAGGACCTGGAAGACTTGCTGTGATAAATGGAACCATGAATTCTGCTGTCTACCAAAGAATCCTGAAGGACAATGTCCAGCCATCTGTTTGTGACCTCAAGCTTAAGCGAACTTGGGTTCTGCAGCAGGACAATAATCCAAAACACACCAGCAAGCGGAAAAAAAAAAACAAATAAAGACTTCAGAAGGGCCTAGTCAAAGTCCTGACCTAAATCCTGTTGAGATTCTGTGGCATGACCTGAAAGAGTTCATGCTCGAAAACCTTTCAATGAATTACAACAATTCTATAAAGACCAGTGGGCCAAAATTCCTCCACAGCACTGTAATAGACTCATTGCAAGGGATCCCAAATGCTTGATTGCAGTTATTGCTGCTAAGGCTGGCCCGACCAGTTATTAGGTTTAGGGGGAAAGCATTGTTTTCACACAGGGTCATATGGTTTTGGATTCTGTTTTCCCTTCATAATAAAAACCTTCACTTAAACTCTGCATGTTGTTTTTACTTGTGTTATCTTAATATGTAAATTTAGTTTAATTACCTTAAACATTAAAGTGTGACAAATATGTAAAAACATAAAAAATCATGTTGGGGGGCCAACACTTTTTCACACCACTGTATGTGCTGTAGGGGCCACTATAGGTTCCTCTTAGGTTCAAGCTGTCTTCTCCTCACAGATCAAGGAAATTGTTAATCAGATCTATATTTCTTAAACCTATATGGGTGCTGTTGTGTTTTGACAGGTTTGTTGAACCAGCTGTAGGGATGATGTTTCAGTGTGTCAGCTTTAATTAAGTTGATGCCTGTGACCTTAGGGAGAGGCTGAGGCATAACAATGGCCTTAGAGCCTTGAGTAAATACTCAATGACTGTCTTACTGTCATGTCACCCAACACAAAACAAACTCTCCTGTTCTTTATGAGTAGTGTTGACATCTGCTTAGTATCATAATGAATGTGATGAGTGTTAATCGGTCAGGTTACAAGGTACATTAAGATTTTATTTCAAGTTTTTAAGTCGGCCTTGCAGGGTAAAGGTTTATGGCAGAAATGAGACAACATTAGTGTATTGGGTTAGTTTAGCAGATGCATATGGTATTTTATGAATTCACATTTCAAAATGAACACTATGATTTGGATTGTTTTAACAAGTCTAATTTTTGCCTTGGATTGTGGCCACTCGGATGCTCTGTTCTTTCAACAAGTGCACTTTAATAGTATCATCTCCTCTTGTTTCACTGTGGTTGAGCAGAGCACTTGGCTTGGGCAGTTGTTGTTGCCACAAGCAAGCAATCTTCACACATATTCTCTCCAGTGCCCTTAATGGATACCTACATCAGCCCTGTGACATGAGCCTCAGTAATGGTTTATTTATGGTGACCTGAGTGTGTTCTGGATGTCTACTTCATTTTATTAATTGAGTCCCGCTTTGATTTACACAGGTTATTTATTTGTGTGCACCTCGATGTAATTTAGATTTGGTATTAGTTCCTTTGTTTGATTTTGCTGGGTTCAACATGTTCCTCGAACAACATCTTTGTTGAACCTGGAACAACATTGTGATTAACCAATCAGATAAAAAAAAACCCAAAACAATTTATAGTTTTTGTGAAGTTTAGGCTTACAATCAGTGTTTGGTGCTTGTACATCAGTATCATCATTTCCTCTAATTTTAGGCATTACTCATTAGGTTAGATTAAGGTGTAGAGATATGGTCAAATAAAATTTTTGGATTAAAATGTTCCAGGAACACATAAACCTCAATATCACTTGCTAACTAATTATCCTATTTAATATGATTTACTTCTTTATGTACCTGTAAAAACATTTTGTAGTGTACCAATATCTACAAAAAAACCTTACAGAAGATTCTGCTTTCTGAGCTGTTAAGTGCCACTCCTTGAGAAATTAAAAAAAAGGTTTTGTCTTATTGGAAACCTATTAGCTGTTATTTTATGGCCCAAATGGAAACCACACATCTTCTCATTGTCATAGCTTTGGTAATCAATAAATGCAGTGCCCATTTGGATAGATCAAATTTTATACCTTCAATGTTTAGACCAACTCATGATTTAAGACATCACCCAGCCAAAGTGAAATTCCTCTTTCCACTTTAGGCACTCTTTAGAAAACTGGATTCATCCCAGAGGTCACATATCTCTAGCCCATCCTATTTTAGATATCTTAATGGTCTCTTGAATAGCTTTGAGTTCTGGAGGCAAAATGAGATTTGGACAGTAATGTCAGATTTCAAGATACCTTCAGAAAAGCAAAAAGAGCGGGAAAAGGGTCATTTATCTCTTGAGGGGTTGGAGGTCGACACAGCATAAGTGTATCGGCGACATAAACACAATAAAATTCCATATTGACGCACGTTTGTGAGTCATAAATTCATTGATGGTCTACCCATTTCTTTACTTTAGATGCCTCTAAGCTGTGTCTGCTTTGATGCTAGAGGTTTTAAGTTACTTGGTACATTCTTGTGTTTCATCTAAACACGAGCAGTTCGAACTGGGTGGAGGTCACGCTCGCACACCCACGCACACATATTGAAGCAGGGCCGCTCTCACAAAACACCTGCATTGAAGGAGCACCTGTCAAGGGGACGGGAGGGAGGGGGGCCAGGGCCGTACCTCGTCTTGTCTCCACGTATTGTCCTGCAGCAGAGCACGAGAGGGGAAAAAAGAGCGAAGAGGGGCCACCTGTCTCCCTTCATCGCTCCCACTCCTTCATCTTCCCTTGGAGCGATTACACCAGGTCTCCGACACTAATCTAATTATACTGCTAAAAAGAAAGAGAGACACCGAAGAGGAGCCTTAGTGTGTTCTAATTAAGGCACTGCCAGAGGTTGGAGACAATGCGAGCCGTGCTTTTTTCACATGCGATTGCAAGAGAGTCATAAAGAGTTTTGCTCTCACTTAAGGCAAGGCTATTGTGATATGTAGGACATCCGAGGGGTGGGGGGAAAGTATAACTATCAGCAATCTGATGTAAAGGTCATGCAATGAGAGAAAGAGAGTGAGAACGAGAGAAATGGATGGAGGGAAAGAGTGCACTAGGGCTATATGAATCATAAGTTTTGTCAAAGAGGTAGTGGCAGGGACCGGTCTATACAAGCAAGGTCGCAGTTCAGCGTCGCGCCTCAGGACCCGCTGCTCTTAAGCAGCCGCAGCTGCATTGTTCTCGCTCCGCCGGTGGAGACTCGCTGTGTCCATCCGATTAGCCACTCCGTGACCGTCCTTCACTACAGTATCACATACTGTTTACTGCGAGGGAGACCTTTAGTGAGGAGACAGATTGTTCACTTTGAAAGAGTCCTCTAGCCGGCCTGAAGCGCCGTTTGTGCATGAGAGTCCTCCAGTCCTTCAGGAAACTCCCACACACGCTACTCTCCACCATTATGCAGCGACAAGAGGCTTTAGCCAAACAATATAACATGCTGTTATTTTGCTGGCCATTGTTCTGTGGATGTAATTGATGAAGTGATGGAACAAATGCGTAATTTTGTCTTTGTCTTAAAATGTTAAGCGTTTGTGGCACGCCGTGAAAATATTAAGGTATACTCTTAACGTTTAAAGGGACGCTTTAAACTCACACTGCGCTTTTCTGATGGGCTGTTCACACTCATTTTTTTAAAAAAAATGTTTAATCTATGTACATACAGGTCAGTTTTGTCGCATCTCACTGTTTTTTGTATTTTTTGCATCTCGCACCATGAGTACTGCTTTTAAGACGTCATGCCAACCAGCTCAATTTCTGTCTAGCTTTTTTAAATGTGTAAAGCAGATTTAAAAGTACATTTAGAATGCATTTACAATACAGACTATGTTTCTAAAAAGTAGAAAGAGACTTTTTTTTAAGATCGTAGGTGTTTGGATAGTTTCAGGATGAACTAACTAGGATGAAAACTCCTGATTGTTGCACTCAGTTGGGATGATGAATCAAAAACCATTTTTTCCTTTCAGAGTTCATCTTTGACCTTCACCACCTGACTGAATTGTAGCAACTACTTTACAAAAGACTGAAGATTAGAGCCAGTCTCAGATATTGTGCTATTTTTTAAAACTTGACAGGAAACCGCCTCTTGTTGTTGCTTCAAGACTTTCTACAGTGGTTTCTTTTTTTAGCTTTTACTATATTTCTTGTAGGACTTCATCCTACAAGACTACATCCTGGTGACGGAAGACTGTACTATATGCTGTGCAAGCACTTCCCTGGATTTCTTCCTGTCCCTAAAGGATGTGACCTTTTAAATGCTGTTCAAACTCTTTGATGGGCTACTCAAAACACCATACAAACTCTTTCGCTAGGTTTTCTGTCTGTTAGTTCTACATATTTTTAATGACATAAAAACAATTAGGTTACAGTATGTTACTATACTACTTTTCATAAGTTTAACATGCATATATTATTATTTCATCATGTATTCTTACACTTCAATGCAGGACAAGATGATACACTAGCCTAACCAGTACTTTCACATTTAACAACATTGCCATTAAAACCCAATCATGTTTGCATGTTTAACAGTGTTAAGATTAATGTATTTATTTATTTATTTATTTATTTAATGTTAGTTTTATTAACATTTTTTGACTCTGTTATTTATTTATTGTTTATATACTATTATTATTTTAACCTTGAGAAGCGAATGAACTTTTACTAGCTTGTCTCCATGTTAATCAATGACCTTGAGCTGTTCATTACATTATTATTGTTTCAGATTTATATATTCTACACATACTCATTCACACAAGTTGAAGTAAATGCATGTCATGCGCACTGATATTTGACCTTTCTGTTGGGAAACGGTAATGAAGGTTAATTATTTTAACCAAGTCATTCATCAAGGTGAATCTTGATTCTGCGTTCCAAGTCGGCATCAAAACGCTACGCTTTTAATATCAAAGTTGCTATTAATGCTTGTGAGTCACGAAGCAGCATGATCTATCTTCTTCCATGTGCTGCAATAAATGCTTCCCTTATAAAAGCTCATGCTTGTTCCACGATTGTCCGGTCCGGCTCACAGACGCAGCCAAGATATCAGCAGTCAGGAATCATTTTTTCTCCAACCCCTCCAAACCTCCCTCAGTGTCACATGCTGGGTTTGACTTTGAGGCACAGTCCTTCGTTCCAGCGCCATTATATCACATCTTCTTCTGTTGCCCAAGCCTGAGGTGCCTCGGGCGTCTAATGCCTTTTAAGAGCCATCACTGAAAAATGCAGGATCCATCAGTGTCCTTTGAGGCTGGCTGTTTTGGCATGGAGGCAGCATGGTAACAGCTTGCTGGAGTAAGGTGACATTTCTGGGTATGCAAAGTAATAGGAAGGGAGGGAGGGGAGGAGGGGGCGCCAGAGAGGGAATCCTTGCGGGAGAGGGGGTTGCTCCTCAAAGCCCTGCACCTTTTGACTTTGCTTGGAGTAAAACAGATGCTAACAGCCTTAGTTATGGTGTAGATACCACAGCGCACTCCAAAACAGGCCTAATGAAAGGAGGGGCGGGGGTTCGGGCCGAGAGAGAGACTAAAAGGTGTTCTGGAGGTACGCCGTCCTTTCTGAGGCTGTCAGGGCGGGTTATTTTTAATGGAGGCTGATGTGGGGGGCACGTTAATGAGTGATGTGTGGACAGCTCTTGTTTGTGCCGCCGCGGCGGAGAGGGGGACCGCAGAGGCTCGCGTTCGTTTGTCAGGGAGGGAAAGATGCAGGGAAATGGTCTGTGTGGACAAAGCTCAAGGTGAGACCAGAATAGTTGTAAAGGGGTGGGTTTTTAGCATCTTGCTGCTTGTTTTTCTTTTTCAAAGTCACTTGTTTTTTTCTTGGCCCGAGCATAAAGAAACAAAAACACAAAGATATGAACCGTTCCGGAAAGATTCTGCGGCGCTTTTAAACCTTTGCTAGACGTGCGGGTTACACAAAACACACCATTTATTCTGCTCGGAAAACAGCTCACTCTTTACAAATATTTGTAAAGATTCCATGGAGTCTGAACGCTGTTGCTGTTGTGTGCTCGTTCTTTCAGGATAATTTATTTACTCACTCCTTGCATTTTTCTGATGCCTCGCAGCGTCTCATACATAGGCCACATATTATAGTAAATTAGAGCTAATTCACTCATGCTTTCAAGATTTTTGATCCTTTATCCCCGCACACAGCCAACCAAGTTGACAAGGCTCTGGAATATATAGGGACATTATTTAGTGAGATTTTGTTTGAAAATAAATGTCATGAACAATTTTGGGCTATTTTCCATTCATTTCCTCCTATTTCCTTTTTCATAGGGTTTCTTAACATTTGGGAACATTTCCACAAAGGCAGATTTTTATTTAGTACAAATTATAAACAGATAGTTGTTGTTATGTAAAATAAAATAGAATAAAATCTTATAAATTAAATGTAATATATATATATATATATATATATATATATATATATATATATATATATATATATATATATATATATATATATATATATATATATATATATATATATAATTAATTACTAACCCTAACACTGACAAAATATTTGGTTACAATTTATTTTAAGGTGTCCTCGTTACTGTGTAATTATACATTTAAGTACTGAGTAATATTCATTAACTACTTGTACTCTATAGGAGTAGGATTATGGTTTGGTTCAGGCTTACTTCCATGTGATTAATATAATAACAATAAATTATGCATAAAATAAGTTCATGTAACACGTATAACAAGAAACCTTAAAATCAAGCCTTACCAAATATTTTATAGTATGTATTTTCTTCAAGTTGTAATTTTGCACAAAAAAGGTGAAAATATTAATAGTGTGTATTTACAGCAGCATACAAGACAAAGTCTGGAATTTTATTTCATGAAATGTTTTATGAGTTCGCCTGTCCATATAATCCTTATGTGATGTGAGTAAACAGATTTGGCTTACTGTTGGTAACGGAGAGGCTTGAGCACAAGATTCAGGCTCTAAGCTTCTCCTGGACCATTTAATTAATGAATAAGTACTTAATGGATATTAGAATCACGGTGATGATGGGGAGGAGGAGGGAAGCCGGAAGAGTTGTTAGGGGAATGAGGCAAGCGGCTGCTCACATACCCTTGTGATATGATTGACAGGATTACATGAACAAGCTCCTCATGAACATTTGTTTAGGACTTCATTTAAAAATGTCATTTCTACCACAAAATAAATGGTGATTTTTGATGTGATGAAAATTACATCTCAGTGGCCAGTTCAGGGAAAAAACTATTGTGAATGCGTTTTAAGAGAGTTTAAACACTGTAAGAAAAAAAATTGCAAAAGCTTCTGGTAATTTTCTGTCAGTATCCTTTCATTTCCTTTAACTCTAATACACTCCGTATACAATGTCGAATTCAAAATACAGGTAAAACACCCGTGAAAAATCCGTATGGTAATTTTTAATTTAGGTCGATGGTGAATCACAAGCGTTTTATGAGAGACTTACTTCAAGGCTCCCGTCAGCTGACCATGAGTGCTCTCTTTAAACTTTAAAGGAATATTCTGACTTCATAAAAGTTACCAAAAAAAATACATATTTTAATAAAATAAAATTTGACTTGGCCCTCATTTCCTTAAAAAAGCGAAGGCCCTACTAATAGAAGTACTGGAGATTTTAATAGCATAATGATTTCATAATGCACTTCGATATAAATATTCTGTTTATTAAATTTCCTTTGGTAGTAAGCACTATGCTACACAATTTGAAATGAACACAGAATATTCATTTATGAGTTATCTGAGCTTGCACTGAAAGTTTCCGAGCATGGGCTGAGAGCTTGGATACTGCTGCAGTCCCTGTCAATTTTATCTCAGACAGAGATGCAGCAAATTGTGGCACCCTGTTGTCTTCCCTACCTTGGCCCACTGAACCGAGAAGGTCCTGGTGCAGGTTCTGCTGAGCTCAGGAAAGAGGGATCCCTGCTGAGAGAAGGCCTTTGGGGGCAGTGTGGGGCAGACGTGCCAAAAGGAGGTGAGGTTTGAGAGACACGGGACACAGGGGGTCAGTGAGCGCTCTAACCCCTTTGTAATAATGTAGTCTCAACCTGCAAATGCGTGCGTTCATGCACAAGCACACGGCTAATGCGGGGTTGCAGTATGATGTCTGTATCAGACTCTCTCACTCTCTCTATTTCTTTTCAGTGTGCCCGTGGCAGCCCTGTGCACTGAGATCACAGACCTCGAGCTGGTGGGCCTGCGTCCCACTCCTGCTGTAAGAAAACCTGCTTCAGTGGCCCCTCGCTCCCCTCACTTGTGATGGAGAAAAAAGGATCGGATGAGGATAAACCAGAGCTGCTTAATTGGATTCCTGTCTAGGGACGGTCCAGTGTGGACACAGAGGCAAACTGTTTTAGCCATAAGCTGGTTGTGTGTGAAGGAGTGTCTGCGTGTGTCTATGCGCTGCGAAGAGAGCAAAGGATGTATGTGTTTCTCCATAGCCTAAAGCAGCTTTATGATGGCCTCGTTTCAGAAACTAAACTATCGTATAGAGATTTAAAACTAATGCAAACACAGACTAAGAAATCCAAAGATCCAAAATTTCAGAAAAAATTGCTTTGTGTGAGAAATAGTCCAGAATCCAAGCATTGCTTAATAATTTTTTTTGGGGTCTCTTTTTGGGGTATCAATTAAAACTATTATAAAGTAATTCCATTATGCGACATAAAGCTGAAATAGAGAGATAGAGAGAAAAGATGCTAAAAAATTGTGAGTAAATAAGTCTATATGTTTACATGTCACAAATCCATTTTAAATATACTATAGCTATGGCAAATGGGAAAAATATTGGTTTAGATCTAAGTTTAAAATCTAAATTTAAAATCATCTATGTTTGTGTTTTACAAACTGAACCGTATTTTGGCTAAGCTTTTCCTTTCAAGCAATTATTAAAAAGCAAACCTTTCGAATTAAAATGTGTTTGTTTAACATAATTTGATTTCCTGTTTTTCAAAATGTGTGCAACTTGAATGATGTCACAATTTAACCACTTTCAGCCTGATGGGTTCAACGGCAGTGCTTTGTCTTGTTCCAGATCTGAACTTATGTTATGTAGAATGTCATCAACAATAAGAGATAATTACGTGATACAATCGGCAGGACAGTGTGGGTTGTTTTTGACAAAGAGACGGAGAGATTCAGTGAAAATATAGCAGATAAAATGATGCAACCAAGACATTTCACCCCTCCGTGTGCTTCCATTAGTGCTCCAGAAATTAACTGGGGCCAGTAATTATACACAGTGTTTTTTTTCCCATCTAATTCTTTATTTAACCTTCACCTGGTACACGTCTTTTCATGTCATTATATGTGTGTGAAAAGGACACACAAAGGACAGGTTTTTAAAATACACGTTTAGCTATTGTAAGCCATCTTGTGTGAAACAATTCTGGGTATGTCATATCTAAAGCTTGATCTGTTCATGTTCATAATGAAAGAGATTTTAAATGGCTCAAACAATACCGTCTACGCCGCTGAGAACTAATTTAAAGTTGCAAAGGTGTTTTAAATGACAAAATTGCACTTCCGATCACTTTCGGACTGACAATGCATTTATTCACAATTATTTTAATGCCAATTGCAGTACAGTTGTCCTAAATATTGCCGCCAAAACGGTATTTGCTACAGGCAAACCGTAGCAGAAATGAAATTTTCATCTGGAGCTCAGTATTGAGCGCTCACACGTCACAATGCTCATTGGTTTCAAAGTGAGGAGGCAGTCAGACACACACTGTACGTTCGGGACAGGTTATACCTGTCACACGGCAAATTCAGATCTGCTCGTGATGCATACACCGATCCCTGACTGACTGAATAATACACACGCTTATAGAAAAGGGTCAGGCAGAGCTTGGAGAAACTGATGTTTTATTTACTCAGCTGAATTGTTTATTGGACCGACATTCACTTGCTGTTTAGCTGCTGTAACCTGAGATTCAGTGCCCTCCAACTTACTTGTCATGTTTATCTCTGTTTTTTATTGGGAGGATTTTGAGGAAATGATCGTTATATCGAGCACAGTTCTTCAGGTAGAGATTTAGTACAAGCGGATGATTCGTTAGGGGAAAGGTCGAGAAAATTTTGTAGAAATTTGAAAACAAAAGTGATTTAACATAAGGTTTCAAACAATATTAGCTTTTATTAAAAATTGTACTTGGACTTAGCCCTTATTGATGCTGTTATCTGACGCTATGGCAACACAAATAAACTATTCTATAATATCTATTCTCAATATCACACAGATCATACGGATTTATCGTTTTGCATTCTTGATGTAAATGAATAAATTACTGTCACTGTTTATCAAAAAAGTGCTTAGGTAGAAGATAGAGCCTTTAATCTTTCTAGTGATGCACAGTTTGTGACGTTTTAAAGTGAAACAATAATAATCTGAGGCTGCAATAATCTTTGCAGGTTTTCTTCAAATTATTTACTGAATCTCGACTGCATTTGATGTCATGTGTTGTTAAAGCTGTTTTATGTTGGAGAATGATTTTAAAGACTTTTAAAAACTTTTTAAAATTAGTTCTCATTGTTCTGTAACTTATTCTGTTCTGTAACTCCAAAACAAAATATATAAAAGTTGAAAATAAATAATTAACTAAAATTTACATTTTAATTTTCATTAATTCAACATAAAAGGTCTGTTCTATTTAGTCTTCCCATATATGTATAAATTGCTTTCATAAATATATAATCAGAACATATGGATACTTAAAAACACTCTATTTAACAGAACAGCAAAAAGTATTAGCAATTTAGCAAATTTTTTTACTTTTTTTTTCTTCAATAACTAACACCACATTATTAATTATATATGTGTTCATTGATTTCAGAAAATTCCACTATTTATGTTGTCATGCAATGTTTTATGATGCAAAGATAATTAAAGCATCCTGTTATAATATTATTATAAAATAAACAAGTTATTGAATAAAAAGTAATAAACAAAAAAGATTATTTATCTGGTGTTTATCATCAATGGAACATCAAAGAGATGATTGTAAGAGTGTAATAAAATGTTCCTTATTTAAAAATAAAATAAAATAAAATAAAGGAATGAATACATTGGTAATTTCGAATGATCATCAATGAAGAAAATTATTTTTTGTAGTTACAGTATGCAATCTACCATCAGAGGTAACTAGGCCACGCTTACCAGCTCTCCTTATGAAAAACTGAAATTATGTAGAATCTTCGTGAACTCATAACTTATTCCAACATTTAAAAGCATCCTTTCATCACAAATACAATTGGTCCAACAAGTAGACTATTATGGCGCATGATAAACAGACCAAGAAAAAGAGGTCAGATTTGAAACAATGCACAACTGATTTTACTGTCGTCATGTCAAAATAGTCATTCATGCGCGCTGCATTTTAACAATTAAAGGAAGAAATCGTGAGAAAAATCTTTTCTTTTCTCCCAAAACACACTGTTCTGAAACTAGACAGCTCGTCCCCGCCAACAGACAAAAGATCAGTCTGAAGTTCTTCTAGATCGCCTTGTTTTTGCTTGGCAGGGGTTGACAGTGCTGTAGTGTCTCATTACCATGGTAATATAGGGTTTGAAGTAATTACCCACCGCAGATGAATAGGAGACATATCGGAGCACACTTTGCAGTGGCCTCTTCCTGACAGGGTAGAATACTCGCCTCGTGTCCCTTTTGTCATCAGCAGCTAACTGGCTACGAACACCTTAATGCGCAGGTTAACGCAAATCCTGTTATTTAAGAGTAGAGATCCATTCTTTCACTCTCGTCAATTATCTCCCTTCACGAGTCGTTTCTGAGGAGCAGTCGGAGAGGTCTCTGGTTAACTCTCACTCCTCTGCCATTTACCTCATCCTTGTTTTTTAAGCAATGGGAAAAAGCTTTCAAATGCGACTGAAAATCATTGTTTATGGTCCTCTCTCTCTCTCAGGATGATGCTTTAATTTATAGCTGTCATACTGTGATTTGAAAGAGGCAGAGCAAAACTTGGGATCACTGTCTTGTCTTTTATGTGTGCTGAAGCAAAATACATGTAAGAAATGACATTAGCGTGACCCGCGGGATCGCGCAAAGTTTAATTGGGAGATATATGACATTGGTGTGGCACTAATCAAAACGCTTAGATTGTTAATTACACTCAGATGGTTTATCCAGTTGTATAATTCCTGTTCATTGTTTCAAGATAAGATATCAATTTCATTTAATAGCTGTAGTTTTTATGTCATCCTTCACTGAATGTCTGACAGTGTTGCAGTGACATGTTTAATAGTCAGAATGCAAATATGAACATGCATGTTCCAAAAACTAGTTTTATAGCTGCCTTTTTTAAAGCGACAGTTAATCCAAAACTGAAAATTTCACCATTTATTTTCATGATGTTCCAAACTTTTTCTTTCACAGAAAGCATACACTTGAATTTGTGGTTTACGGTGACTCTCCATAGGCATAACGAATAATTAAAAATAAGTAAATAATAATAATAATGTATTAGTTTTATTTAATTATTGTCAATTTTAAGAAACAGCATTTACAGAACTTTTAATCTACACTCTTAGAAATAAAGATAAAAGCTGTCACTGGGACAGTACCTTTTAAAAAGGAATACTTTTTATGCACACTTTAATTACTAATGTGTATCTTTAAGGTATCAAATATCCTGTTAAATGTACAGTAAAGAAATCTCTGGCTAGCATAAATATAATGTAAAAATATGGTGACAGTGTTTCATGTTCTACAAATTGTACTGTAATATTTATTGATAACCACCAGAATCATACAGATGGTAAAATAAAGTCACATGATGAAGCATTTTAGTTAATGCAAGAAGCCTGTCCTTAAAACAGCTGAATCATCAGCACAACATGCATGACTACAACAAAGTGCAAAAATTACCTACATAATAGAAAACTAAAAAAACGTCATTATTGATGCATTACCGATCCAAAAAAAAACAGAAAAAAACTTTTTTAGTTTTTAACTTCTAGAAACTACACATTTTATAGTGAAGTTGCATATAATGCCATCTGACTGTAAAGTGTACAGCGTTTGTGTACGTAACTTACAGTTAATCAATTAGTTTTTACTATTGCATTTTTCTCTATAAATTACAAACATTTTACAGTCTGGTTGTACTCTCCAGACTTTCTTTTCACAGAGAAAAATAAGTCTGAGCACCTTGTGTATCATCTGTTTTCCTCCATGTTGCTTTTTTTTTTTCCTAACAGCATATAGTTTCATGCTGATAGCAGTGTGGTTATTTCTTCTTTCCTGTAAGTGAAAAAAAAACATCAAATTGCCTTGAAACACATAGATGTGAGCTGTGAGTAAGAATCATATTACGTGTGATTTGTGCCTGAAAGTTTCTTACATACGTAACCTCAATTTGCTTGTTCTGACCTCTTTTCTCCATACTGCCATATGTTTAATACTCACACTGTCTGTCTGTCTCTCTCTTTCTCTCTACCACCCTCTCCCTCTCTTAGTGCATAGCCACACAATTGAACTATCCAGAGAATGTGTTGACGGCTTTAATGACATCCAATTTTAGAGTCCTTCACATCCATTAGTGGCAATTACCTTACCTGAGTTTGCATTAGTGTTAATACCACATTCTTGCAGGCAGGAATAATGAAAATAATATGACAGTTATGATATGAAATGTTGGATCAATTTTCATCATCCTGAGGAAAATGGGCAGCTTCCATGTTTTACGCTCCACCTTCCTCAACCTCAAATTACGCTGCCTTGGAGGTGCAAGAGGAGACGTGAGACTCAAAGAGAACACACTCTCCCATGATACTTTTAACTGTGAGAATTCTTTTTTTTTTTTTTTTTTTACATCTCCTTGACTTTCTGTTTGTAATACTGGCAAATTGACTTGCAAAGGAAAGCTTTCTTAGCTATTTACAACAGTAAAAGTTGTTACATTTATTACAGTAATTAATTAACGCATTAATTAATAAATAACAACAACAGCAACAGTGATAATAATATCAGATGGATGGTGTATGGCTTAATAACCATTCTAAATGGACAACAAATTATTAGTTTGTGTTTTTAAATGATGTTATGGACTTTTTATATATCAGAAACTTTATGTTGCCCTCTTCTGAATATGTAAGAGTTCTGCATTTATATACATATTTAAGATTGCAGTGATGTTTAATAATCAAACATGCATTATTATTATTATTTTATTTATTTACTGTATTACTCTTGAAGGGACGGTATATATATATATATATATATATATATATATATATATATATATATATATATATATATATATATTACTTTCCACTTTCCAAACCACTTTGAAGCTTGACTAGAACCCACCAGGCTTTTTCTTTAAATAAAATAGTATTATTATTCTCAGAACACCATATCTAAATATCACACACCTATAATGTTGTGGATCGACAAATGATACATTCAAGAAAACATATTGTGCCCCCCGTCTGATCTGTACAGGTAGTTTTGCGCATCAATTAGTGTTGACTGTAACGATGCCTCTGTGGTCATCTCTTTAATGTCTATCCATTCACCCCATCATAGCCCATGCGCTCACTCACGCTCCGTATGTAGTCATTGTAGTATCTGAGGGCTAGCCACAATGTTGTTTGTTGTGTGAGCTGCTTGAGCAGGGATAATGTGGAGAACACTTAAAAGCTGAAGTCAATGCAGCCCAGGCCTTGGGAAATGCATTTGCTCTGAGTACTGCTAAGGCCCTGTATGCTGGCTTTGTGCATCAAGGATGAACTCTGGCATTCTGACCAACAGTTTAGCACGCTGTTAACAGAAAGCGCATGCTCTTTGCATGCAAAGCTCTATATTCTCTGCATTCATGTTTTAGAAGGCATTCTACGATTTTATTTAAAATGTAATTAGACTACAGACACACTTTCTGGTGAGATCTTACAGTGTGCTTCTTTTATCAAATCTATCAAAATCACGTTATTAGCTCACCAGTGTCATTGAACGTTTTCTATTTGCTAAAGATTCCTGAAAAAAAATATGAAACAATTTTCAGCAATGTAATATTGTGAGATGTTTCTTTTTTATCACCAAATCAACATATTAGAATCTTTCTAAAAGATCAATTCCCACTAAAAACTGGAGTATTTTTTTCTGTATTTTATTTAATCAAATGGTCTTGGTGAGACTAGGGCATTTTAAAAAATTAAATGAAAATTAAATATTTAGTAAATATATTATATATATATATATATATATATATATATATATATATATATATATATATATATATATATATATATATATATATATATATATATATATATATATATATATATATATATATATATATATATATATATATATATATTCAGAAAAAAACCTTTATAATTGCCTCACTATCAGCTTGAAATTGGATTGAAATTCTCAAGTGTGTATGATCTGTCAGTCAAGAAATCCATCCTAATTAGGTTAAATTATGAATAACCTCAACTCTTGTGACAGCACTTCTTCACGACTTCATGGACTCTACAAGTTGAAAAAAAGATTATTCTGTTTCAGGGAAAATTGATACATTATCAGATTCTCTATTTGACTTTATTTAATAACTAATTAAAGGGGTCACACTTGTACCTTGAAGTAAGATTTTTAATGGCAAAGGTAATTATCACAATTGTCTAAATTACAGCTCAAACTTCATTTTCACACTTTTTTTTCTCCCATAGGTGAACAGTGAAACATACTGCTAGGGTTTCAGTACACTCTATGAAATCTACTTACTCATACAAAGTGTCAGTCTTACATAAAAGCCAGAAATGTTTAAACAATGGCTATTAGTTTGAAACATGCTTTTCTAGCGAGAACCAAATCTCTTGACGGTAAAGCGAGTCACATGGAGAAACGAGTACAGTGGAGCACAAGTAATCAAATAAAGCACATTTCACGGACTGCAACTGCAACAAGACCTTTTCATGAGAGGAACAAGGAGCGGTATGCGCTCGGTTAGCGCTGCGGGCCCTCTGAGAGTACGCTATGGCACGCTGTGTTTTTGAAGTTGTAAAAAAAACATGCATAACAATCTATTGAACAGTTAATAAGCTTAGTTAAAAAAAGAACAGCATTCAGGGATGTGAGTGTGTGTGTGTGTGTCCTCCAGTGGGCCGGATAATTATTGTCTTTACCAAGTGTTCAGGTGCCCCTGGAGTGCGTCGGATGGCTAAATGCCGGCAGTAAACAAATTAACTGGCTGACGTAGCTGCAGACTTAGCGCTCCTCACTACCCCGGCGTCTCTGCACGTCTGAGGGCCACCGTTCCTCGGGGACGGAGCAGAGGCTGTGTGCGGATCTTAGGATGTATGTCCATTCAACCATGCCCAACCATTATCTGCTACAGTATATTCAAGATGCTGGATCGGTTTTAATTACAACTTCAAATATTAAGTTTCAACTGAATCACACTAAAAATGTCATGTGGTATATCTAAGTAGATCTTTCTTTAATTTTTTTTCTTATAATTTAAATACACGTGTTAATTATTATCTTTCAAAGACTGTAAATATAAAGTCTTAAGTAAAAAGGTATAAGATTTTTGGTAAAAATTATTATTTCTTTTTGCACCACATGACATACCAGGGCTAACCTAATTTACATTGACACACAGTCACCTGTTTTCACACACACACACACACACACACACACACACACACACACACACACACACACACACACACACACACACACACACACACTTTACTGTTTTTCTAAGGTTTTCGCTTTTTTTTTTCTAATTTTGATAATGATGTCAGGACAGATGTATCATTGACTTTATCTTTTCCCAAAAAAAATTTACTCAGAAATTAATAACAGGTTATGAACATAATTCATAAAAGGTGTTTATGCAAGTCATTGTATGCAAACATTTGAATACATTTTTTAATAAATTATTAGGTATGACAACTTTATATAATTGGCCTGTTATCATGTTTGTATACAATATAGACATCTATTACCGTACAGTATAAAAGTTTGACTTTGCAATATCCTCCCCTCTGGAAGGTAACTGATACTTTTATTCACCAAAGGATGCAAATGATAATGGTTATTAAATTGATCAGAAGTGACAGTAATGACAATGATACAAAATATGTATATTTCGAATAAATGGCATTTATCAACTTTCCTGTTCATCAGAGAATCCTGAAAAAAGACACTGTATTGTGGTTTCCTGACTTGATATATAAAATGCATGTGTGTGACAGAATGTGTGCGTGTTAGGAGGAGCTGAGGTTGGTCTGTTGAGCTCCCTCTGCTGTCTCCAGCAGCACACACCGTCACACATTCGGCTGCTGTCAGATCTCCAGCATAAACCGCATGCTGGGAGAGGATGGAACGTTTGGATCTGATGATTAAAAACAAAGACGAATTGGCCGCACTGAATTTGATGAGTTAATTATTTCACAATGTCGGACCTCTTGAGCCTTTTATCATATTCTAAGCGACTCGCAGAAAAGTGCAATCCCAAATGAGGTATTTAATATCTTCAATGACTTCGCCTAGAAACAAATTAGATGAGATGGAGAACAAATTGAGGCCTTTGCTTTTCAAATGTTTGTCCTGAAAAACAAAAAGTTAATCTAACGTCTCCAGTTCTCAAATTTGAGAAGTCATCTCAGCAATGTCTCAAACGGTGCTCAGATGTGCACAGTATTAGCACATATGTAATAGCATTTTATACTATAGCAGACCGTTTCTTATTTTATCTCATGACATTATGGACATACAATTAGAACATTTTCTGAAATTAGTTGTTTATGTGAATTTTTCAAGTTAATGTTGAATCCTTTGTTGAATATTACGTTTTTTTTTTCATACACGCTGATATTTTGGGAGAAAAACAACAGTCGCCGAGGCTGTGCTTAATGACGCAAACAGCATGAACCCCTCAGACCTGTCTGCTGCTGCTAAAAGCGTCTACGTCCACCCCTGCCAGATGAAGACATACAGCCTTAACACCCTGATTCCAAAATCTGGCACTCAGCATAATCTCTAATCTGGAGATTTATCCCCCATATCTGTAAATGGAGCGAACTGCGAGAATTAGGAAATGATAATAAAAATAAATTCATCTAAAATGTGTCATCAAGGTGCCCGGCAAGACACAACCGCAAATGATGATCTCATTTTTGTCTCGTTTTCAGCACACCTCGCGCACCTCTTGGAAGCTCCAGGAAGCATTAGGCTTCGACGTCCCTGCCAGAGATGCTAAAAAAGGGAGCCAAATGCATATCCACACAAGCAGGAAGTGAGGAGGTTACCTGCGTGTTTGTCAACAAGAGCAAAACAAATATGATTTTTCAAAACTCGCCCTGAAACGCACTAGTCGGAGGCAATCCAATTTGTGTTCAATTAATGGGAAACGTTAAAAAAAAGGAGAACGCACAACAAAAGCAAGCACAACAAAAAGTACTTCCATGTAGAATCAATAAACGTTTTTCTCCCCCCCGCCCCTTCCCTACATAAATTTTGAACAAGACAGATCTGAATCTTGCATGATGAAGACATTATGTGTCATAATAATTAGGAGCACAGACAAAAGAACAACTAATCAGCATGCAAATGTATGCAGGCTCCAGTGTTTCAGATGAGGCAGATTTTCTACCTTTTTTTTTTCTTTTTCTTTTCCTTTTTTTCCATCTCAATTCATCTTCATTGCTAATCATTTGAGGGCTGCCAAATGTTCACTGACACTAATGTATTACAGGTCAAGAGAGGCAGGTCTTCACCTATTACCCCCAAAACAATGTGCTTCCATCCTGCTCCCACTTCAGCTTTTGCAGCAATTACTGCCAGATGCAATCACGAGCCTTGAATAGGAGCAACTGGGGCTTGTTTGTGGCTTGGATTCATTAAAAAGGAGGGCGAAGAAAGGAATAAATTACTTAATTGTAACAGGGAAAAAAATGCCAGCCAAGAGATGGGCAGTATATGGCCCAGTGCGTGAATAGGAGGCTAGTGCACTCCTGGAATGGAATTGTGGGATAGCTAAGTATGGCCCATACACAAGATTTTGGGTGTCCTCCAAAACAGATGGCTCCACATACCATCCGCTCTTGTCTTTGTCAGACGGCTGGCCGCTTTTGTTCGTCAGGGCTTTGATGCGAAGTTCACAAAGGAGACTTTTGGAGAAACACAGACAAACAGAAGACTTTGCTATATTCCTGTTGTGGGTTTTGAATTTTAAAATCAATCTGGATTTGTGCTCTTCTAAACGGCTGGGAGACTGTTGAAGAGGGACGTGTAGTTTGTGTACCGCCTGAGAAAGTAATGACACCGAGACGCCTGGATTTCGAGCTGTAATTGGAAAGTTCATGGCCCTGCCCACTTAGGAGGGAGGGGTCAGGGCGGTGACACGGGGTCCGTCTCACCCATTCATGAGCCATGAGATCACGTGTGGCCCCGCAGCTTGCAGGTCCACCCACTTAAAAAAAGATACATGGTGGATTTGCGTTCATTGTTAAGGTTCGTAATGAATACATTTGTTGATTGTGCGTTATGAACCCGGTGCACTGGGAACGCTGCGATATAATCGAAAAGCCTCCACAGCAGCGTAATGAAATTATTATTTATTATTATTATTAATTATTATTATTAATATGTATAGACTAATTTCATGCTGTTTGTGAGGTGTAATGTTCGGAATCCTTTGGTTACCAATTCCTGTTAATTTAGTACAGACTTATTGGTTTGTTTTCCTATGACCTGCTCATGCTCCATTGACCATTAGGTTTAAGGCTGGGGATGCGACAGCTTTGTTACAAATCATACATTTTCCCATAAATCACTAACCTGAAAATGAGCTGGTTTGAAAGCACCAACTGATGCCAGATTTAATGTCAACAACTTGTTTACTTGTGCATTTTAACCAATTGTGACATACCTATACCTTTCAATATGTATTGCTTTGAGAGGAAGACTTAAATGTTGGTCTTTTCCTCACGCAGCCTTATCACGTTGCTTCAAAAGTCAAACAAAAAAGGTTTTTGAACCCATACAATTACTTTGTGTGTTAATATTTTACTTGAGATGTATGGAAAAGAGCAGCATGACCGTTGTGCCCAGCGTCTGATTTGTGTTGTACAGATGAAATGGTACGATTTTGGAACGACATGAGGGTAAATTTTCATTCTGAGTGACTTCCCCTTTCAAGAGACACCCAAACTGAGATCGCATATCACGATTACTAAGATGCAGATGCAAATGAAAGAGAAACTGAAAAGGATAAAACAGTCTTAAAAAGTAGACGATAAGATTCTATCAAATAACCCTTCACAGCTCCGAGCGAATAATGTCTTGGATTCGTAGATGAGGCCCTGGAGTATGAACACTGTGTGAGGGATAATCAATTCAATCTATTAAGATCTCCGTCTGAAAATGAAAGCGCATAAACAGCACTCGAATCCCATAATGATGGGCGAGGATGTGAGAAAGCTCTTGGAAAGGGAATAATGGGTATAACAACAGAGTGCTCCACACAAGAAAGGAAATGAGGGGGTATTATAAAATCAACAGAGAGCAGCTCACTAAGATGGGCGGCCCTGTGTACACAAAGTACCTGCATATGTGAAGTATGCATGCATCCACAGTACTTGTCTGCTCATTGTTGCCAGTTTTTTCTTGTCAGACTCATTTTCTCCACAACGTCTCCTTGAACAACCCCACCCACCACCACCACCTACCCCCTCCGGTACCCAGAACCACTTGTCCGCCACTCCTGGTAAACAGAGGACGGCACTTAGATAAGCAAATGATGGGGATACTGGAGAATGGGACTGTCTTACGGGGAAGCTTTCAGAGCTTTCTGTCTGGGGAGGGAGGAGAGCTTCACACAATGAGAGAGGATGGGGAATGGGGGGAGGCAAGGGGAAGCTGGAAGACGCAAGGAGAACCGGCACAGAAAAACAGAGGGTGGGATGGGATGCGCTTGGGAAGATGCTCTTGGCCCGGCTCCTTAATGGTTCCTCCTATAGTGGCAGTCATTCAAGGGTTTCCATCACTCATTTACATTTGTGAGCCGTGTCACTCACACCTTCAGGCCTTTGTGCTGCTCTGACCGACACCAGAGCCGTTAGAGCTTTCAGGATCGCTCTGAGTGCACAATGACGCTGAAGATGAAGTTGTCGGAGCTGCTCAATGGTGCTTCAGAAGGGACATTGTTATAAATATAGAAACAGATTTCTTTAAAGGTGCGAATAATTCCACCTATAATAGTGCTCAAACAGGGCAGTGCCGTTTCCAATGCTTGGTTTTTGTTCTTCACAGTGTGGAACGTCTTTCCCAAAGGGACCATTAAAAAATGGAAACGGGCAAAAATACTGGAACGTATCAATAAGATGAAGAACAAAGAGACGAAAAATCTTGGAGCCTCCTTATCTTGGCAACCACTCAGCTTCAGATCAGACAAAGGAACCAAGACCATCCAGACCCACATGTGCTTTGAATACAACGTAGCCGTCCGCATATTCTTTGTGCTTCCTGTCTGTTTATACGCAGACGCACAATGCGTGGCTTTCTTGGCACGGTGGCACACGGGCTGGGGTCAGTGCAGACGTGACAGTGGCGAATCACACCTGATAGTCAGCCGTAGATATGCCCTTTGAGACCAATTATTTTCTAGCTGTAAGTAATTTTCAAGCGAAGGGGCTTCCGTTTATGCGGTGAGTCGAAGGATGATGAGTTGCCTCTTCCATAAGTTTGCGAGTAAAGTCTGGGGGGACTCGACAAGCGGTGTACCTCGCTGCATGGCATACTTCTGAATCATGCAGCAGTCGTTGGTAGACTGGTTTAGGAAGGGGGATACTGACCTTCTGGAGTCGTGTGACGCCTCAGGCAGGGTCTTAGGGACGCGGTGCCACTGTGCCAAGATGTTCAGTGCAGTTCGGTCTACTCTATTATCAATGAGCAATGTGCATTGATACCTGTCATAGGACTGAGACAATGCTCATTAATGCATTTGCATTTGGTATGGAAAGAAAGGTTATTGTTAGACAACCATAGGCCTTGTGGCCTTTTTTTGTTGATGCTTTTTATTTTTGTCCAGTGGTATGAAGTGCATTAATACGAGAGAAGAAGAGGGTCAGAAGGGGGATCTGCAAAATGGATCTACTTTTAAATATATAAAGAACTAGTTCTTTATTTATTTAGCCACATTTTTTTTTTGATTATTTGTGTTCACTATGAAGAATTGTTTTTGTAATATTCAACTAGGCTTGTTTGGCATCAGCAGTCTGTACTACTGCAGCTGCTTCATTTGTCTTGACGACGTCTATTTCCTTTAAAAATCACCCTGCTTATATTCTAGAATTTCAATAGAAGACGTTTCTGAGGAAGGATGAAGAAAAAAAAAAAAACTTTAGCTCGCCGCGGCACAAATCACAAGGGCACTGCTTTTTAATTTAATGTTTTTCCTTTTCAATATTTTCCTTTTTTTTTCTGCCCTCAGTTTTCACCAATTATGTACAATTATATCGTCCTACCCCATGAGTTGCTGAACATCGCTTTCCAATTTACAGTTGAATGGAAGGAGAAACAACAGGCGCAGCAGAATGCTCGGTTACCCGAGCTGCACTTACGATGGAAGGAGCTTTTGTGATGGCCATCTTTTGAATTCGCAGTTGAGGTCATTAATTAATTTAGAACCTCACATCTATCACAAGAAGCAGAAAGAATGCAAATAATACAGCTTCCTAATGTGGACAGACAAAAGATACCAAGTAACTTCTTTAATTAAGCAAGTTCTATAAATATGCCCCCTTAATTTTGTTTCTTTTCTGCAAATTATTGTCTCTTGCAGATGCCATTACAGGTGTACAGTATGTAAAGGATAAAATGCCCTGGTCATTAAGAGAACATAATGGCAATCTATAATAAAAAAAAGGAAAATAAAATCAACATAATAAAACAAATTAATAATCACTAAAACAATAAGAATGTCCCTCTGTCTTTGTTGACCTCATATGCCTTTGACTGAAGAGATGAGGGTTTTAAGCAAGGAATGCTGCTATTCTTCTTCATAAAGACATGGTAGTTATAAATGTAATCAAATGTTTAATTTTAAACTACCATAGAAGTACCATTTGTTTTTGTGTCTGGTTTGATAACAATATTAGAAAAATCTCCATCGTGTCTGTCTGTTTATTGAAACTAAATCAGTAAGTAAATTGAATTAAAATATGAAATTTAACATTGACTTATTTAACATTTATTAAATGTTCTGTTTTTCTGTTGTTCAATATGAATTGCATGTATCGCATGAATGTACTTCATAATTAAGGGATAATTCTACTGGCTAACAATATTATACACTTCAGTTTTCAAGTGTACACATGAACCTTTTGATGTCATTGTATATTCATGGCATATCCATATATGCTGATTCTCTATTCAGGAAGCATTTCTTTTTACTCTCAGTGTTGAAAACAGTTGTGCTGCCTAATATTTTTGTTTAGGATTCTTTATAGACTAGAATTATTTTTCTCTTTGTTGTTAAGATTTTTACTGTCACGTTTTGTTGAATTTCTTTTAAATCAATACAACTTTTTGAACTGCATACCAAATTTTTGAATGGTGGTGTACAGTATGTAAGTGTAAGTGACAGTAAATGGCTTCTAACATGTCATTTTGTGAATGAATGAACAAAAACTGTAAAAACCAGTGAAAACAAAGACACTCTTCAGACATTCAAACTCTTTGACTGACAGCAAATGGAAATTGGCAGGACAATTGTCAGTTTGATATGGGCTTTCATTGATTAGCAGTGCTATGAATATCAGAAGGACAGTTATATTTTTTATCATTATGTTGTATAACCCAGACTGAATGGAGGATTATACAGTCGTTAACTTCAGGTGAGACCCTAGCCACTCGTTAAGACCTGCTAGTCGATCATGTTGTCATAATCCAGGGCTTCATACCTTCATTAGTGACATTAGCAGTCAATGCAGGATAGCCTGCAGCGAGCTCTACAAGGTGAGACAGAGACGAGGGTCGCTAGAAGCCCCCCCACAGCTAATTACACCGCCTGCCCTCTCGCTGCAGGAGGGGCTAAAGATGAGGGGGAGGGGCAATATGTGAGCATACATCCATTGGTCGTCTTTAGAAGACCCTGTGAAATCAGTTTTGAGGCGTTTAGTCCATATCTGTCAGCTTTGAGGTCATCTGGAAGATAGCACCTTTAGCAGATACATGCATTTAAGGTTTACATTCTTTTTCCTAAGGGAAAATTAACAGAAAGTATTGCTGACATAATGTCCAATTTTCCAACCAAATCAAATAATGCTAACTGGCGATCACATTTAGCCAGTCACGTCCATTGCTGTGATGCAAGGCTAAAAGCTATTGGTTCTTTTTGGGCTTTTTTTTTGGGATAATGCATCCTATTTTCCTGTTTTAGTAGGAAATACAGCAACAAAATAGCACATGTAGAGGGATTCCATGTAATTCAGTTATTCGGTATCTTCTGTGAACTACAGTATCTTCTGAAGCAAAGTAATTTGCCCCAAAATTTCTCTCAGGAGTTGTGGATGAAAAGGCAGCCTTTTAAAGTCAGTAGTGTTGGATTTGAATTCACCTCGTTGAGTCTGAGTTGAATCCAAGTCCTTTTCCAATTACATTTGAGTAGGAGAACTTTATTAAGGTCTTGTTGCCAAAATTTTATGTTTGACTTTTTTTTGTTGTTTTTTTTTTCAGAATGTTTCTTACCCCCCCAGATACTGTTGCTATGTCCAACAAGCCATGCCGCTCTCACACTACACATTATGTGTATAATACGTAGCGAGGGAAAGAGAAAACTGACAGAGCAGCAACAGACAAGGTAGGTTTTATGGATATTTAATGTGACAGATCGATGTAGTTCATCTCTTAGTATTTACTAGTTATATCACAAAATAAACATGAATGCACATCAGAAGGTAACTTGTTTCAAGACATAATTACACACCATTTTTCAAATTCAAGGCCACAAATGTTAATCTATTCTCCTGTCTGGTTTGTTTGTAGATTGATTGGCATTATGATTGGTCGGATCACTTGTCAATCCTGACAAAGGGCCAGGGTCCAAGTACCCCATTACTTGAATACAGGCATATACTTACATGAGCTAGTACAAGCACTCTCAATTTGTTCATTTGACACTTGTTTTGTTTTCATAGTATTCATTGTGCCCTCATTGTTGTATAAGAAATGAGTAACAGCTCTTTCCATTGTGGAACCACACAAGAGAAGTTAAGTTATTGTGAGAGAATAAACAGAAAAATCAATAGCAACAAACCAGGCACTTACAAGCTGTCTGGACAAGATGTTTTTTTTTTTTTTCTGATTCACGGACATGAAGTGTCCCTATGCTCTACAACCACATTTCGCCGAAGGGGGCAATAGTGTTTATTGATTTCCTGCCTGTGCTGAAGTACGATCCGAACATGAGTAGACTGACCTCAGGTTGTTTTGTGAATGAAAAGGCGATAAACAGCAGGAACATGAGGGAAATACTACTGTGTCATGTCGTGAGTAAGCACCCCTCGTCTTTGATTTTGAATGAATTATTCGCCATGTACACAACTGCTGTACTGTCACTTTTTCAAGTCTTTAAATATTTATTAATTAAAGAAAAAATATTTGGCCTACTTGCTCTAGTCTTTTCTGTGAGAAACATTATGCATATTTTATTTAATTATGTAGCATATTTAAAGATATAGGCTACTGTGAATACATCAATATTACCACGAGTGATTATTTTACCCAAACAAAAGACGCCTGTTCTTACTGACAGCATGCTTCTCACTCTGATGGCAAAATATTGACTGTGATCTTTATCAAAGCGACACACATATTAATGAAAAAATAAAACATGACCATGGAACACAAAACCAAGTTCTTCTTTTTTTTATAAGCCTCTATTATATCTGTAACAGAGCCTTTGTATTTCATAATGAGAGCTCCTTTTACCCGCCAGGAAGGAATACGTCCCATTTTGCCGTCCCGCCAGACGAGATTACACGAATAATTGTTCTTTAGGTAGCACTCGACGTCGGGAATAAAACACACATATGTTTCCAAGTGTGAATGTTGACATTTGCATGGCGAGGAGCCACTTAGGGTCATTGTTTGGTAACAATATTTGAGTATGCCCTCAGGGGTTTTTCTCTTTTGTGCCGAACCATTTTCCATGAAGGCCATTTGGCCACATAATGACACCTCCAATGCACTTTCTCCCTCTAATAACTTTTTTTTACACTTGAAGTCTCAACTACACCCCTTTTGTGTCTGAGAGCCTGTTAATTTTTTATGATAAAAAGCAAGTAAGGTTCACTAATTCTAGGACGAGTGGCATTTACTGTATTACATACCCCTTGTTGAACACAAGCCTAGTTGAGATATTAGCACTGCGAGATGTCAATCACTCCAAAAATGAACTAATTCACAAAATGTAGCATCGTGCGGTTTCATCTGAAAGCATGCTCTGAGGAAATGTGTGTCTGTATAAACGAGACCGGGGCTTGTTGTTAAACTTTTTAGCTCTAATGAAATTTTTTTAGTAGATTATTTAGTTGTAAAGGTCAACAGAGGGACATTTTGTCTTTTGATATGGTGCGCGTTGTTACATTTGGGACCTGCCACTAAACAGCCTATTTTTTAAACCTTTGGCAAAAATTAAAACAGTAAAATCTATTATTTAACACAAAACAGCATATTAAAACAATTTCGGAAGAATCACGTGATACTGAAGACTAGAAATTTCAGCTTTGCCATTGCAGGAATAAATTACATTTTTAAATCGGAATCGTTTATTTTAAATAGTAATATTTCACAATATTATGGTTTTTGATCAAATAAATGCAGCGGTTACGTACAAAAACCCTACTAGAGAAAAAGCTAACTTTTATGTATTTCACAAATGACATAAAACAATACAGTTACTAAAAAAAAAGGCAATCTTTTGTTACATCATTTTTTGATGTATTCTGCTGCTAAAAATGATAAATATCTTGACATCTGTTCTGTATCTTGTCAAGTAGCGTGTCTGTATATGCTAGAATAACCTCAGCCCTCACTATCCAGTGTGACAGGTGGTACAGGGTTCTAACTGCTCTCTGCAATGACCATACAATCAACTCTTTCTCTAATAGCTGGTAAGAGCATTGTCTGCTGTCCAGATCCAGATGCCAGTGTCTGTAACATTGCAGACACATCCAGGTTCCAAAACTACTCGTTATGCCGCATACATTCAAATAAATATACGTTTCTGCTTATTTTCCTGCCCTCATTTGAGAAATGACTCACTCAGTGCACATACTTTTTTTTTTTTTACTGAACTACACGCAAAGGTGAATTGGTGTACTGTTTTAAGCAGTGAAAGTAAAATAACCAATGCAGATCGGTTTCACTGAATCATCTCACACGACCGAAACAGACAAACTACAAAACAATTTCAGCAACTGCAGAAAACAACCAAAAATGCAGCTTTTTAGCTCTTTGCATTCATATGCTGGTTTTTGAAAGCTGTCACCGAGCATCAACAGGAGGGGAATTGAAGAGAATAGAGCAAATAGTCAGACAAAGTGAACAATGGCAGCAATGAGGGCTCTTCAGAAATATGGCGAGAAAGAGTTGGCCGCAGTGGCGTGCGTGAGTGGACAGATGTGCTCTAATGTGTTTTGGCTGGAGATCAAGCGCATGGCTACACCCAGAGACGAGCTAAAACAAAGATAAAGATGTGGTAATTCTTCTGCAAGCATCATTCAGAGACACTAATAACTCCTGCTACAACAGGGTTATGAGAATATTTTGGACATGAAAGCGCCACATGTGTTAGCGGCATATTGTATGAGTAACTGGAGATTTTGAGGTTTTTACGTACTTGTCCCATTCTGTTGCTGAAGTGTGCGTTTGAGCTCGTCCGACACTTTGAAATGATAGAGAGAATCCGATGTTTGGGTTTTTTTACTCACCTAACTTTTTTCTCCTTGATCGAAAATAAAGAGTGAACTCTTCAACTGTCCAAAACAACAAGCACCGCAATGTGTTTGACAAAAGAACACAATTATTACAATTACAGTGTCTCTCTCATTAGCTCCAGTGTATTCCAGTGTAATTGATGTTGTAGCTGACACATCAGACATGAATATACTCTGCCTCCTTTTGTTTGGGAGTGGGGGGCCTGATTTGCATTCTGTGTGCTTTTCGGGTGATGAAGACTTCACTCTATTAGTCCATTAGAGAGAAAGGGAGGGAGAGAGGGAGAGGGAAAGAGAAAGTAAGACCGAGAGAGAGAGAGGAGCGCCGCAATCTGCAACTCGCCGCTTGTTTGAGACTCTGACCCCCTTAGAAATGCCACTTTGCTTCACACATTAGCTGCTTACAAAGAAAGAAAGCTAATGTATCATCTAATTGGGTGAGCCACTGCATCTGATTCCTCTCAATCAGAGTATTAGTTCGGTAATTACCCATCTGCCTCGGGTGGAAAATGGCAAGGCGAACACCAAGCTAATAACATGCTCAAGGGCTCTCCAGAGCTGACAAGATGAGGCTGATGTTGTGCGATGCAGTCTCAAACTATTTCAGCACCAGGGTGAAAACATTACCTAGACCCAGTTTGCCAACTTTCCCAAATTGAGTTTATTCAATTATTTACTTAAACACAGATTGTTCCATTTTTCTATTCTTTTTTTCCTTTCCGTCATTTTTTTCCCTCACTGCTGTAAACCATGGCCGCGCTCGTAAGTGTGCTCTTTTGAAAAAAAGAACCGATTTTCAAGTGCTTTTAGGATGGAAGAGAGGAAACAGCGAAATTATCTAATATTCCGACATTTGGCACCTTGTTTTTGCATCTCCCTTTCTTTTTTTGCGATGCCAAAAAGTGATTGAGGTGGTTAGTGTCTTCTTTTTTCAAATAGAACAGAGAATAAAGAATAAGTCCGCAATAAATGTTTACCAAAGGATTGATCAACCATTGAATTAGTAAATGTACTCCAGCTTTCTTCTCTGGTGTTCATGTTTTTGTGTTTGCAATTTGCAAAAGTTCACCCAAAAATTTTAATTGTAATCATTTACTCACTCTCATGTTGTTCCAAACCTTTATTTTCTGTGAATCTCTTATGATGTCAGTCAGAATATCCACATTGGTCTATTTCACATAAGTGAGTAAAAAGTAAAAAAAAATATATATATATATATATATATATATATATATATATATATATATAATCCCAGTTATATTGGAAGTCATATGACAACTTTGTGGAAATGAGCAAAATTTTATTCACTTTGTTGGTTAATATTTAAATGTTAATCAGTCTTCCTTAGAGCTCGTATTATCTCATCTCATCAAATTTGTAGGATTTGAAAGTGCATATTTCAAAACATATATTTAATATTTTTTAGCAAACATATATTATGATGATATGTTATTTAATAGATTATATCAAATAAATATTTCAATATAAAACAATGTGTATACATAAATTCATCACAATCTCACACATGCTGAGCATGAATGAGACCTAAACGCGTTTTTTGAATGATGGTGTGCATTCCAAATTACTTCAGGGGACTTAGAATATAGCACACGAATCACGTTTATTTATTTGTCATATTCATTGCATGGAAAAAGCAGCATGAACATTCTTCAAAAGTTCTCATTTTGTGTCCCATTGAAGAAAGAAAGCCATACAGGTTTGGGACAACATAAGGCTGAGTAAATGTTCACAGAATTAAAGCATTATAAGTGACCATTATGCGTTTTGGGGCAAATGCTAATTTAGTATATCACAGTAAAGAACAGCTTTAATTTACAGTTAATGTAACCTGTGAAAACATGCTTACACAAATACCGCAAAACACACCTATACAAGCCCACTGGTCATCATAAAGGTGACAATTGTTTAAACCAAAATCAGTCTTGGTATTAATTATTTTCAATTAACCGCTTGTCAGATGTGCAATTAATGTAATAATAGATGACAAACATTGTCATCATAAACAGGCTTTATCTCTTTCATGGAGGCCTATGTTAGATCGCACTGGAATAGGAGGATTATGATGTGTAACGTAAGCCATAATTCACAAAAGGTTTATTCTACTCTATGAATGCACGGACCATAATTGTGTCTTTTAGATGGCTTGATGAGGGAACCATAGCATCCACTCATAGATAAATTGCAGTCCAAGTTGGCCAGCAGACGTCCTCGTAGATCAATATCCGCAAATTACTCAAACAAAGGCCAATAACAAGACCTTTTTGTTACTTCATACCGTGCCTATGTCTTTCTGTTCTACTTGCCCATAATTAACAACAGTGAATTTCAAACGATTAGATCACTCAGATGTAATCTCTTATCGAGGGACACACAATGTCATTTAGTTGTCAATGAAGATCTTATCTACTTCCCTCCCTCTCCAAAACAAGTATAGATTTTCTTAAGAATGTCCATGGGAGAGTGAAGTGAAGGGGAAGAGAGGCTGCGCTGAGATCTGAACTAGGTCTCGGCAATGACTCTCATCACAGATTAATATAGAAAGTGATGAAGACACTTTGTTACAATTTGTACAAAATAGCTGTGAAAGGAAGCGGACATCATATGTTACTACACTTTATCTCTCACTATAATAATAATAATTGTGTGTAAATGTATTTTATTGTAATTTCATAGACAAGTATGAACACAGCAAACTACTGATTGATCTTATTAATTCAAATCTGTATCTTCTTTTTGTGTAAAAACTTTGGTGATGTAACAGGTCACCAGAAACTGGCAATATAACACACGCTGTATTTATATATAGTGTATATTTTTTGTGTTCCACAGAAGAAAGCTTTAGAATTATTAAATCCCTGCAGTATTGTAATTTTATCAATTAACTGTCCCTTGTGAACACTTGTAGTGTTGTAGCGCACCTGTAGTTAAAAAAAAAAAATATTTGGACTTAATATAATATTAATAATATATAAGGTCATTTAAGTATACTGTACTTAGATTGTTTCCTAACACATTTGATTGCACTTTTGTAATAATGTTAATTTTTACTTTACAATATTTACTTTAAAGTCTTACTATAAAGCAGATTTTAAATAATATCAAACAGCTGATTGACTTTCATTCCAATTGTCCCCCATATTTTTGTGCTCATCACAAAAAAAATTATACAGGTTTAGAACAATTTTTTGCATTATTTTGGGTAAACTATCCTTTTAAAGTAGACCTACTATATCTAGAAGTAATATAAGTTATTATAGTATGTTTACATTAGATCAGTGTATTAAATGACAGCAGAACAATATACCAGACATATACTGTTGTCTACGCTGTATGACCCAAACAATAAAAAAACAGAAGATCACTCACTCCTCTGGACAGAATAGCTTCTATAGCTTTAATAAGAAAACATTTCCTACTTGAATGCCGCTTTTAAATGTTCTAGTGTGTCCGTAAACATGACGTATTGTTTGCTGCTCGCTCAGGGTGGGTGTCGATCAGTGGTCGTGGGCGGAGCCTGTGCAAAGTGATGTTGTGTTGGACAGATTCTGCAAACAGCGTGTTCTGAGACACTGCTTATGATTTATGGGGATTGAAAAAGAAGCTGGTGGATTTTGTCATTATTGCTACTGCCAACACACATGTTGATCAAACAACATGTAAAGTTAATTTTACATAATAGGTGTCCTTTATGTCATACTTGATTCGAAAAAGCACACCAAAGTTAAGTGTTTGAAGTGTATTTGTCAAAGTAGACCTTAGGGTTCACAGAATAAGTTGACATATACTTGCAAAGTTTCTCATAGTCAGTACGTTGTATGTTGTGGACCCATTAAAATAAAGCGTTGGAAGATATCAAGCAGACTGTACTAATACTCTAATGACTGCTAGTTGACATGTAGTTGCTGTTACTAGAATGTCTAAAGTGGACTATCGAAATATGTTACCCCCTTTTCAATGTATGGCAAAAGTTTTTGCTTTCAACAAGGGCTCCCTAAGTATGACTGAAATGTCCAAACACTTTTTTGAGGCTGCTGTAGACTCTCCTAAGGTATAACACCATGTGATGTACTGTAGCAATTAAGAGGGTGGCGATATATAAATCTCCCCTGACAGGCACTGGGACATCTTGCATCATTTAAGGTCAAAACGAATGCAAACGTTAGCAAGTGAACCCCCTCCTTGAGCAGTGCCCTCTTTTTGAGTAGAGCTACTTTCTTTCTGTCCTGTGGGGGAGGACAGTCCCTGGTTTCATTATCTGTTAAAATACGCGCTAAACACTAATATGTACAATAAGAGATTGCTAAGGCCCTGGATAGACAGATAATCTGTTATTGGAAGGCATCTTCGTCTATTTAACACGTTTCAACTATGGGTCTCGATGCATTATATTGTGTCAATCCGACTGATCTGCTGGGGGAAAAGAAGGTAGATATGGATTAGACAAATCTGAAATAATCTGCTGAAAGCTCAAAAGCTTGAGATGTCTAGAGTTTGGGGGTTTTTTTGGTCATTTGTTCATTTTTAGGAGGTTGGCAGCACAAATAGAAGCTATAGACATGATGGACATCTGGGGTTGACAGAATGACAGTAACAAAGAAGAGTTAAGTTTTACTGCTCTGTAAATAGACCACATGATTTGACCTCTACGGGTCATGTTGATGACAGCTGTTTGGACCTGGTCATCACCCCTTGTTTACTCTGTCATGAACAGCTTCTTGGTTCCAGCACATAATCATTTGGGTGAATGGTGAAGGATTGTGTCACAGTTCAGAAATTTTACAGAAAATAAATCAGTCATAAAAACTAGAAGTGTTGCAGAAATGCTTGTGCGTGAGTTAGATATCAGTGTCAAGGTAAGCATGAGATGTCAGATGTGCTCTTGCAGGCTAAGAAGCCTGTACGTGGCCTTCAAAATATATGACCAGAAATCTGCAGCTAAAGACAAAGATTTGATTTTCAACAGCATTCCATTAAAAGTCGCCCTGAATTCTTCTCGGTTCTTTGACATTCGGAGTCTTCTTCAATACAAAAGAATCTTTCGCATACTTTGAATGTTATGTTTTGGCAGGAAACATTAGCCAACAAGTTTGTTTACACACTGAAGGACTGTGGGTACACGCTGACAATAAGAGAGAGCAGTGGACAATTCATTCGAAAAATGTATGATCATTTAAATTAAGAATCATCCATTCTGAAATGCTTGGATAAGGAAACACGTGTAAATAAAAAGACCAAAAGTCTAATAACAAAGAACATATATGAATACTTCAGGTGTATAATATAATATAATATAATATAATATAATATAATATAATATAATATTTCTTCATTTTTTCTGGTAAAGCACACAAATTATGATGGAAACCATTTTTGCAAGAGCTGGTATTGTTATTTTGAACACAGAATGTAAATGCTGATTTAGTTTGATTTTTCTTTTATTTTGCGTTAATTAAATTTAGCTCTCCGAATCTAAATAAAATGAAGAATTCAGACTTAAATAATTCAGACAAAATAATTCTCAGAACTTAGAATTGCAAGATCTAAACTAAATCTCAAAACTAAATTTCTGACTCAAGTCATAATTCTGAGACAAAAAGTCACAATTATTTTATTTCATGGCAAAACAGGCTTCCATGGTATTAGAAAGTGCACTGGAGAAAAAAAATAAATAAAAAAATCCAAGCTTTATAAATCCAAGTTATAAGTTGTGTTTTGAAGTCGCTTTAAGACAGTCAAAACAATTCGCTCAGAAGGACAACAAGAACAATCAAAACTTGTAATTCCTACAAAGGAAAAGAGGAAATACCCGAGTAGAATGTGAGAATACTTATGAGATTACAGTTTGGATTAGTAAATGACACTTGATTCACATAAGGATCTTATTCAAAGCCCTGGAGCTAAGCTGTCTGTTGCTTAAGATTTTCCAGCTAAAAGCCCCTTCGAGATGGCATATAATGAGACTTTTAATGTCATTAGGGGATTGCTAAGGACAGACAATTACTTGCAGAAAGCATTTGAAGCATTTGAATGGAAGAGAGCATCTTGCTGGAGGCTGGGAGAGGATTCTCCTTAGCATGTCTTAGAGATGCTTACTGAAGAAGCCATTGTAATTAGTTCAAATGGTCACCAGGGAGAATTGGGGCTGAAGAGCTGCAACCCAAGGTCTTGGGAGAGAGAGGGAGAAGGGTAATAATTATGACAAAAGGCCCTTGCATGAATGTAAACAGTGCACTCTTTCATAATAGGCTTGATCAAATGGTTATTATTTTCATATTTGTAGACTTCATCCTTTTTAGTCCAAAACCCCCAACCTGCACAAAGGGGCAAATCGGTGACCCGGCCATGATTGAATTTGCTTTGTCACTCTATGTTATTGGTTTTACGTTCATTGATGCAAAACGCTCTAATTAAGACATTTAAGGTAAAAGAAGCATAACTTAATTTGGTAGACATGCAAATATTTCAAGACAGTTAATATAATTAGATTTTTTCTGTTGTAATTTTTAAGTACATGCACTTCTAATTAAATATAAAAAATAATTATACAATAAAGAATTGTCACAATACAGATCAATTGTGTAACAGATATCTTTAATTATTTCATTATTTATATTTTTTTTTTATATGTATTACTCTGCTTACAGTATTTTTCGCAGTAATCACATGGTGGATGCCAAAATCCATCATAATTTTATAAATAATACAGTTTTTGTGTGTGCGCGTGCCATGGAATGCAGTTGTAAGAGTTTTTAGGCAAGAATGTAGTTTGTGGTTTGTTAATAAAGACAATGTCTATTTGAAAATTTGCCAGGAGCTGCCTGCGGCCTTGTACAGAATTAAATTTTATTATTTAATATGTAGCAGCACATGACCAAGAATTCTGTTCATGGATTTTATTGCATGCAGATTGGCTCTGTAAGACTTCACAGGCCTTAAATGTGTTCAGCACACTGGAAAAACTTGCTAGAGTGACAGTGAAAAGAATCCCAATCTAAGCTCTGGGTACAAGAAACCTCCCTGTGGTGAAAGAAGGAACTCTCTCACTTTATTTCATGTTCTTCATGGATTTTAACCCAAGGCTACGTTGGAAATGGAATACTAGCTTATTTCATGTACTTGAGAAATATAGATTTTCTGTATATGGAAGGCTAAGAAAGGTTAAAACTATCTCTAAGAATAAGTGTATTTAGTCTAATAAATGCTGTATGACATAAATTGTGAATTATTTTAGCTAAAGCAGTTGTTTTTCTGGTCACCAACTTTTGGAGGGCGTATACAAAATGTGCCCATTTGGATCCATCAGTGCCCCAGCAAGTACATCAAGCTCATGTATTTTTTTTTTTTAATGGAGTATCAGTTGATGGAAGTCCTGTTGCTTCATTTTCTAGATTCCTCTCTGTCTGGATAAGTTCGGTACATGCATACTACCAAGTGGACTTTTTGTTTTTGAGCAGCATGTACTTTACCACAGCTTCGCTTTAATACTTAACAATAGTATCTTCCTTCAGTTTAGTTCCAACTTTGCTCTAACACCTGTTTGTAATTTTCAAGTGAACCAAAAGATTTTGATTCGTTCATTCAGGTGTGTTTGATTAGAGCTGGAACAAAATTTAGCAGTTTCATTTCCATGAGCAACACTGACACACCTTTCACATGATTTGTTCCATCAGATGCCTTGTCTTGGCTTGCCAACAGTGTTACACTGCTTTACTGCCTCTATAAAAATGATTTACGAGGAAATTGAGATAATTAGAACCGAATTGAGGTGACAGAAGCTCTTACGGGGCATCTGGTTATTATGCTGGGAAAGAAATGAGTTTGTTAATTTGTAAAGGACAAGAGTAATTAAGGCGCTAGGACTGACGCAGTTACTTAACTGAAGTTAATGGGGGAGGGACCAAGTAAATGCAAAACCTCACGCCTCGCTCCTTTGCAGTGTAGATCAGAGATGATAGGGCACGACTGAGCATACGCTAAGTTGTTTTTAAACACTAAGGCATGGCTAAGAACGTGACCATTGCCCCTAGTCATTTTCAGAAGGATCTTAGTATGACTAAAGGCTGTTATTACAAGGTCTCTAAATTACTTGCTTCTGATTGGGCAATCGTGGTTCTATAGTTTGTGTAATGGCCATTAAACTGGATGTCAAAGAACCTCCTTAAACATTCAATTCACTGCAGGCTCCAACTGAAATCGACAAAATGGCAGTATACTTTATTTCCTTTTTACATAGATTATGATTTTGGGGCAGATTATTATTGAATAAACGCATGGTTTCTTACACAATACTATATCATAGCAAAACATTTTAGAGTATATGATTATTACAACTAAAATTTGCATTAGATTTGCATTAGTTTGCCCACCTGGTTCAGCATTTCCACAGGTCACATGATAAAAGAGTTGTAAGACTTGTAGAAACAGTGATATCAGTGGTTTAACCATAAAGTTATGAAGCAACGAGAATCCTTTTTGTATGCAAAGAAAATAAAAATAAACACTTGATTCAACAATTTGTGTCCTCTTTGACTCTCCTTGTCACTGTAGCACCATTTTTGAGAGTATCTGCTGGACTGCAGTATCTGCAGATACACGTTGTTCTGTGTAAGCTGCGACACGCAGATTCTGGGTCGGTATATGATAAGCATATAACTTTTAGATGTATAAAATATGTAATGAATATAACATTTTCAAGGTCTTGACCATCTTATTGGGTTTTTGATTTTGATCGCCTGGATGTACATTTAACCGAATACACTTTTTAACACATTCAGATTGCTGGTAGGATACTTCGATGCAAATCAGCTTTGAAATGCTTTTGATCTATCTGATCGTAATTAAAGATAAATATGTGAGGTTTTATGCCTGAACCCAGTATCACAGTGCAGCTGTAATCCAGCATTGTACTTGATGGGCGAGAAGAAAAGGGTCACTTTATGAGGCAAAGAGTTGTTGGTTTGTGTTGCAGATGCTTATGTTGTCTCACTGGGAGTCTCAGTCTCCTACCCGATGGCCATGGCCTTTGTGGCTCTGACATCTCTCATATCTTTTATTTACTTGTTGTTCAGTGAAGACCTCCTTCAGGCGTTCACCGCCCTCAGGCTAGCTGCAGGCGATCAGCACAGACAGGTCACTACAGCTGGGGCCGTACCATCACTCCTGCGGCTCATACCTTCTCCTCCCCCAGCTGCTCCAAGAGCAGTCATTCACACCGTAAGTAACAATTAATAAGATGCATTATCCCACATTAAAACACATCTAGCCCATCAACGAGAAATACAAGTACCACTTTTCTGCTGTAATGATGCTGGTGCTCTGCTGGGATATCTGCGAAACTCGTTCAGACTTGACAACCGTGTAATGACGGAACTGTTACTACAGGAAACAACCCGCCATAGCTGTCTTTGTTGACTAGTCCTGATCCTTTATTTGAGAACATAATTCAACATTAAAAGTGTCTTTATTCCACCACATGCTGGCCTTGACATACCACTAGGAAGGGGCATAAAAGTAGGAAAATAAATTATTTAATAATTTAAATAATTAGTAATAAATTACATTTAAATTGTAGATAAAAATTATTTTATTTCAGACAGGAAAAATAAATTGGTCAGAGCAATGCAACAGTAAACGCAGGAGTAACAAGAAAAAAAGCTAATTATTTATCAGCAAATTATATTAGCTGTGGATTCAGACAAAACAAATATGGGCACAGTCACAATATACAATATTTAACAATATATAAATAATAATAATTATTATTGCTTGAACCCAACTGTTTTTAAATTACCACCAACAAAGAGAGGTTTTAGCCCCAGAATGAGACTATAAAGTATACTTCTGTTTTGACTTGAGCGTTTAGTGTATACATACATACAGTAGTGTGCACAAACACAGGTGCTCAAGAAAGTTTTATCCCCAAACATTGTTTACATTATTTCTGTTGAGAAGTTATGACCAATAATGTCTTTGTACTCATTTAAACTAGAGTGTCTCTTAACCCTCTTACACCAGGATTGTTGTTGTTGCAATATCCAGTATTTTGTTGTTGTTTCTTTTTCATCTGTGAAACAACAATCCGGAGTGCATTGCACGCATATAGTGTTTGCTTAAATAGCTTAATTTGGCAATGCAGCCTAAAGCTAACCAGATAAACTCTGACCTTGCTGTACTTTACAACATTGTACCAGGTGTCTGGGACCAGCAGGTTTTTTAGACCGGAACCACCTTTTCCTCAGTGGAAACATTCTTAACTTCAAGTTTGTGTCTATGGAAAGAGGTGTAGGTGAGAAACTTGGTGGTGAGGATTGACCACTCCCTTCTATTTGTCCAACCCCTTCAGCTCAGTGTTGGTCCATTATAGTTGATAGACGGTGCACTACTACTTTTGGTGAAGCTCCAGCGCTTGACTAGTTTTCCTGTGAAAATACTAACTGGGTTGTGCTTAGTGAAGCCTACAATTCCTTCGCAAGCAGCTGCATCCTTTCTTGAGATGTGGCTGCTTTTTCAGGGTGTGTGCTGTCAGGTCGTTGACAATGAGGACAAAAATCCCCTGTGATTAAAGAGCAGCAGTTAGACTTGGAATGCGGCCAATGGTTCAGTCCAACTGCTGAAAACCATTTCCATGAGACATTTCTGTTATCCGTTTGCTTTAGCACACTGTCATGCCATCAGCTTAGCTCTATGCTATTACAGCAAACAAATAAATAATGGTTTCTTGGAGGTTTTTTGTTGGATGATAAACACATTCGCTCAGCGGTCTATCATTTCTTCATGTTCGTCACATGCAGCCCCTACAGGTCTTAAGTCTTAAACATTTACTGTCTCGGTAATCGAGAGTGAAAGGTTTCGACCTTCATGACCGGGAGAAAATGGTACTTTCCTACCTGAGCTTCTTCCTGTTTTGTCCGAAAGAGTGATTCTGCTCAGGGCCGAGTAATGTGTGTACAAAGCCACAGTAATGCTTTTAAAATGCTTAAAAATAATCTGCAAACTTTTCAATGGCATGTGTTATAAGAACAACAACAACAAAATGGCCACCAAAAAGTCTTTGGGACTCAAATTCTGCAAAATTGCTAAAGAATTGTATCTTTAGCCTTACATTTACCATACTTTGCTACTTGTTATATATAAGGGGTCAATATTTTCTTCTTTAGCACTGGTTAGTTACCACATGCCAGTAGCTGCTGTAAATCCACCTTAAAGGAATAGTTGATCCAAAAATGAGAATTCTGTCATTCCTGTCCTCAAGTAGTTCCAAACCTGTATGCATTTCTTTGTTCTGCCAAACACAAAGGAAGATATTTTGAAGAAAGTTTGTAACCAAGCAGTTTCGGGTCACAGTTGACTTCCATAGTATTTCTTTTCCTACTATGGAAGTAAATGGTCGACTATTCATTTAATGTTGTTCTCGAGCTTTCTATTCACCAAAGAATCCTGGGGGAAAATTTGACCGTTTTCACAAAATTATTAAGTAGCACAAATGTTTTTAAAATTGATAATAGTTAAGTAAATCACTTTTTTGTCTTCACTTTATTGTTCTATAAAGGAAAAAATATATATAATAATAATCGCCATGTTTATTATTCATACATTGTCAGAGTTGAGTTACCTACATGTTTTTCCATAGAGAGCAAATAATTGGCTCATGGGATCTTATTTTACACGCAGACCTCTGACACTCATCAAGAAACAAAAAGGCAAATCATAACTAGGACAAAGGCCCGTGCTATCAGCACTAAGTGATTCATGCCAAGCCAATTATTTTAAGTGGAGACTTCATTAAGACATTAATTAAAGAGTGCCCTGATATGTCATGTTAGCTATTGAATGTTTTGTTAGAACCAAATGTTTTGTAGAATTATATTTTAAAATTTAATTATTCCAGTCGGTGCACCGCTCTATATACAGGTAGTCAGGTTGTTCTTTAGGAACCAACTGCAAGTGGGCATTAGTTAAAAATCACACAGTAACGCTTAAGCCACAGTTACACTAAACTTTGAGAATGCAACATTTGTATAAGACAAAGTGTTTGATTTATTCTCTGTAACTGGTTTCTTTACTTTTTAATTCAATTGCTTAAGTGGTATGACATAATACAATTCTATTGTTTCAGTTATGTTATGTATCATAAAAACAGCATGCGCAAAAATTAAAATACAAAATAACAAAATGATGTTCAAAGTCAGAACAGTTTAAAATGAGTGGCCTTTTAAAGCTAACAGTTAGAACTCGACCTTTCGTATTATTTGCATAAATTCAACACTATAATAGAAACAACTTTTAGAATGACCTTACAGGACAGTAAAATTATACCTTTAACGGACAAGTTGAAGCTGTAAAGATGTAGGATACTTAGGGAACAATTATATATGAACTACAATATTTGTCAATTCATCATTTGAACAAGTGTCACCTTTTAGAAAGCGATTATCTCAGATTTCATATCAAATGTATATGTGCTACTATACTCTTGGGACAGAAGGCAACATTTCCAGTTTTTGTTTAGTCATGTAACTGTAACATTTTTCAATGCTCAAACAAATAAAAAAAATGTCTCCTGCCAAAGGAGGGCTGACCCTTAAACACTGCTTCATGAGTTCAGTATAGCTTGTAAAAATTGCTTACATTTAGATGGCTAAGAATTATGTTAAATACAAAAAAAAGTTTAATAATTGTGCCTAAAACTATATGAAGGTCAGTGTACTTCCCAACACAAATAGCCTGTCAAAGACTTTGTCAAACCACAACTCCATCTGACCAGGCAGTTAACCTTTTCTTTCAAGAGTCATTCAACTCTGTAAAACTCTCCCTTAAAATCACCTCATACATCTGTGCTTTCTTTTGAACAATGTTCCTTAGACCACGTACAACCTTAGAATGTAAATAGACAAATAAGCGGCGTCCAATATCACAGGGTTTGTCAGCGCCCTAGTATAAATATGATGTACGATCCAAGCAATAGATGTGACCTTGTCAAAGGCGGCACCTAAAATGTTGATGAATGAAAGGAGAGGGGGATAAGGTAAAGTAGGCAGGTGATGGGAGGGTGACAGTGATGGAGAACGCTCTCAGAAAACGCTGCTGTTTGGGGTGACAGGTGTTCGAGAGATCCCTCAGTCGTAGGTTCCAGCACGAAGAGGAGCGATCGGAGGCATTTAGCGGGGAAGGAGCCAGATTCTTCCAACGGTCATTTAATGAGAGGGAGGTGGTATCGGAGCGTGAGGTATCTATAAGCTATGTAAAGGCTGATAGGACGTTTCCAAGTCTGAAGATAGCTTTGATAGTTGGACACCAGCCAACCTAAAGTTAATAACTAGTCATAGGATACTTTTATTTTACATACACTATGTCTATCACATAACTGCGACATGGTGCTATCTTTTCATGGTGTCGTCACATACATCAGGTGAAATCTAAGCTGACTTCTAACTAATTCCCTCAAGAGATGTATTGGGGGGTTTCTATTACTATATTACCCTCATAAGGCTTGCTATCTCACGCCAAGATGCAACCTTAAGCAAGGACTCTGGAAATATCCGTCACATGGAATGAGCAGTCTGGCATGAGCTGGAAATAAATCATTTAGCTTGTATAAACTATCAGCGGGTTGGGAAGTTTATGAACTTCGAGGTGCATTGGGTCATTAATCATAACTGAGGCTGAGGACTTAAGAGGAGATTCTCCCACCCACGCTCACCCTCTCTCTATAGCTCTTTCTTCGTCTTCTACTCCTCATCCTCCCCTGTATTGTACATCCCACACTCCTTTGACAGCAGATTTTAAAAAATGATGTCAAAAGGTGATAATTCAGGGAGAGAATGGGGTTGGAATAGATGGATTAGCCTGGTATCTAGAGGTTGGATGTCAACCCCCAGCGTTCTGCTTTCTTTACCCTCTTTACACCTGTAATGGAGTGGTCAGAAGTAAATGGGGGTTAGTTTGAAAAGCTCTTACTCTGTGGAACAAAACTTTAACTTCCTGTCCACTAGTTAAAGAACAAAAACCAGCGTTGTGCCACTTAGATATGTTCGGTCGTCAGTCATGGAGCAGTAAACAAAAGGGGTTCGTTTGAAACAGGTTTATCAGGTTTACTGTTGCCACCAGGTACCGTGCAACCAAACACCAGTTAGGACAGGTGAAAATTGTCCTCTTTCAATTTCAGTGTCATGTCAATTTCAGTGCAATTTGGCTACTCTGGGTTTTTTTTTTGACAGTCTTTAGAATTCTATAAGTAGCTTTGCTACTACATGTGAACCAATTCTCAATAATTTGCAACTGCATGTCTACTAACTCTCAAGAGTGGACTGTTAGGGTAGGTTCAGGGTTAGAATAAGTTGACATGCTTGCAAAGTTTCTCATAGTCAGTATGTTATGGACCCATCAAAATAAAGTGTTTTAAGTGAAGATATTAAGCAGACAATCTAGTAATACTCTAATGACTGCTAGGTGGCATGTAGTTGCAAAGTTACATACTCTTAGTATGTCTAAAGTGGACTATCGAAATAAAAAGTTACCTTTTTTATCTCCTTTAAAATTTCTATATTTTCTTAAAGATTAATAAGTATGACATAGAAGGGCGTTTAGCTAGCAACGATTAGCTTGATGCCATGATTTTTACTGTATTATTTAGACCAAACTTTAATACATTTTTAACACATTGTATTGAGATTTCACACCGTATTAGTTAAGACTCTTATGTGCATAAGATGTGATATAATAAGATTAAAACAGGTTTTAAATTTTTCTTTGGGAAAAAAACAGCTGGGCTATGTTTGGAGACCAACTTAAACCCATCAAGATCATTTTATATCAGCATATCAACTTAGGATGGTTTAACAAAAGACTTCTTTTTAAATAACATACTGTCTATTTAATTGCTTCAATAAACAGTTGGTGTTCAAAATCAACATATTTCTCTCATTTGGTTTACAATATAAATGCACCTTAAAAAGCGATGCTAACCTGCTTTCAATGTGTCTGGTTATTCCTTTACCCGGGGTTAAATTGGCACATAACCTGAGGTTAAAAAGATGTTAACCCAGGGTTAAAAGACTATTGGATGCATACAGTAGACCTGTTTTATATGCATGTTAGATATTTATTAAAAATATTTGAATATTCCTAACATCGCATTCAGAGAAGTCAACACCTCTATGCTCATACCGAAACTTGAGAAAGACAATGGGGTCAGTGTTCACACAAAAAAAAAATCTTCATGCCGTTGGGAAAATTAGAGCTTTAATTAAATATGCTCCGTAGTCCGGGGTTCAAAGATCCTTGGCTCCTTGGTGAAGGCAGTCCATCTGTCCAGCAATCCCTCCAATTCCCACCCACCACCTTTAATTAGTGGTGGATACCCGTGCCTCTCACTAGCTGATCCCATCGCACGCGCAGAGAAAAGTGAAAGAGTGAAGGAATCCATCTGTCTTCTGCCTATGGTGAAGAATCACAGATTAACACACTTCTGTCCATTGAATGCTGGGAATTCCTCTCCTCGGGTGTGAGCCAGAGGATCCGCAGCTGTTTCGGCTATTAATAAATGTGGCGTGTGCATGCGCGTGTCTCTGTGTGTTTGTTTGGATAGTGTGACTGCCAAAGCGTGGCCTTGAGTGTAAGTCCAATCGTTAGAAAGCAGCGCCTTGAGAAATTGAGTTGAGAGCAGAGGAGTGTAAACTGCTCTTTGAGCCGTAATCCTACAGTGGGCCTGTGATCTCTAGTAATCACTCCTTCTGTTCATTCTCATCTCACTTGATCATGATCTTCTAAAATTCCAAAAGACATGAGGAAGTACGAACATGAGCACCTACACGATTCTACACACAGGCTGTTGAGCATTTGCTCATGAAGAGAAATTCAGATAACGGTGCCTGATGAGGATGTTTTGAATCCGAGTGCTTCAGCCTGATTACATTCAATATGTTTGGCACTGATTGGTTTAAGCAATTAGCAATGATGTATTAGCGACCAAAGCGTGCAGGTTTCTGTGCACGTTTCCAGCTCAACACCCACCAGAGAACCCCAAAGAATATTTAACTGTCAATACAGCGATATATATATCCTTTTTATAACTTTTTCTTTCAAAAGGTGTAAAATAAAAATATTTTCAAATGAATTCCCCATTTTAAAAAGTGAGCATAATCACTTTGGCTGTATCAAAACATTGCCCTGTCCTCTTGACATAGCGACATGGCTTAACCAATAACATGAGATTAGAGTCTGGCCTTCTGTTTTTTCTGACCAATAAAAAACATAGATTTGGGAAATCTGTTTGTGTTGTAATTTTACCCATAAATATATTTATGACATCATCTAATGTCCAAACTCATTTAACGCTGCATTTGAGGACTGAGTTCCCAACTGAGACTTCGCAACTGAAAAGGTGCTGAAGTGTTTTTTGTGCAGATTTTCACAAGGACAGTGCTAACAGTGTTGTGTTTTTGAGACCCATTTAGTATACCTTTCTGTGAAGGTACCAAATCCCAGGCATGTTGTTAATAAGCAGGCTCTTTAGCACCTTGTAAATGTGGAATGTCATATTCAAAATGTCGTACATGACTTTTGAAAGATTTCTCTTATTTCTTTCTCAGTAACATTTCTTTCAGCTAACTCAAACCTTCTTTCAGCTTTGCTCAATTCATTGAAGCGTCTGTAGTTCATTTGTATGTATGCACTTTTCAGACAATTTGAAATTTCTTCAAGGAAAATGGTTAATTAAAAGTTAATCTACATAGAATTTTCTTTGGTATGCTTAAAAAGGCAAGACAAAATCATTTGCCTTTAAAAAAATCACTCATCCAGGTAGTATGAATCAAGGAAATGTCTCCTTTCTTTATGTGACATTGTATATGCTACCATTATCTCAGGAGGTTTAAGAGAGGATTGTCAAGCGTGGACAACCTCAAGGCTGTAAGTCCATCTCCAGAGACCTTGATGTGCATATTTCCATCATATGTGAGTCACAGAGTGTTCAACTCCTGTCATCTGCTATCTAACTTTTTTTCTAGAAACATAAGATGACTGAATGCCTCAGAGAGAAAAATATAAAAGCACTAAGAAACCTGGAGAACTAGGTGGATGGATGGATGGATGGATGGCAGAAAAAATAGTCCAAATTCACAATTGCAGATTACTTAAAGAAGCAATTCACCCAAAATTGAAAAGTCACCCTTATTCACCTTCATTTACTCACCCTTGAGTAGTTACAAATCTGTATGAATTTCTTTGTTCTGTAAAAAAAAAAATACTATGAAAATAGGAAAAACAATACTATGGAAGTCAATGCTGACCCAGAACAGCCTGGTTACAAACGTTCTTCAAAATATAATTCACAAAGGTTTGCAACTACTCAGGGATAAGTAAATGATGACAGAATTTTCATTTTTCTGATCAACTATTCCTTTAATGCCAGAGATAGTTAGTCTACACAAATTTACACAGAATCACAACTGCTGTACATGATGTATCATACTGTCTAATGTTGATTATTGATTCACATGCACAAGAGTCACTCTGACTGATATGAAAGATAACCAAAACAGTCATATTACTGTATCATTTTTAAAACATGACAATAGTTTACAGTAATTTACAGCTGACACGTTAAATTGTGTTATTTCTATATTAATAATGCTAAGTATACAGCATCTGACAAATCTTCTGTGAACATGAAAGAAGTTTTATAAGAATGTTGCATGTTTCCTGGGGCCCTTCACTGAAGGTCATTAACATAGAGAATGCGTGGTGCGATCCTCAGACGCTGTTAAAATAGAATGCTGTAATGCTCTTAAAATAGAACAGAATTAGAAAACATTACGAGGTGGCTTTTGCAGCAGGAAAAAAAGCCCTCATGCCAGCTGAATGCAAAGCATGGGACAGACTATTCTTTTAGGCCCATCGTATATCACAGCGACTATCAAAAAAAGGTCACCCGTGTCTCGCACCTACAAAACACTTCTGCTTCTACAACTGAAGGGTAAAGAAGAGGCCTACTTGCTCAGGAAATTTCAAACCATTGTACCTAAAGAAGAAAGAAGCCTTTGAATGAATGCAGATTCCTTTCAAAGCAAAAGAAGGTGTCTTCAGATTTTTGTTCACGCCATCTTGTGTCCAACACAATTCCCTTTTCTTCGGATACTCAAGTGTTCTATTGTAGGGCGCTCTCATACGCTTATCATCAGAGCGCATACGGAAACTAACACCCAAGAGCGGACACACACGTACGTGCACGCACATTCACACCTTGCAGAGCATCATTCAGATGCACTTCCCCAAAAAGTGAACGTCCAACACACTCACACAGACTCACACACAAACTCATGGGCAAACATTTTCATGGCTGTCAGCAGGGACAAACATGTCGAGGGCTATAAAATTTACATATATGCTAAACACTTGAGTGGCAAATGCAATGTGCTAATACTGAGCTGATGAGATAAAGCAAAGGTGGAACTGACACAAGCCCCCTCTCAGCGCAAGTCAAAGTCAAACCCTGTCTCTCTCTCTCTCAGCTCCTCCACACGTTTGTCTGGCCGGATTAGCGCTAGTGTATTTACACGGGCATCTCTCTCTCACTCTCCCTGTTTCCCTTTCTTTCTCTCGCCCTCTGTCTTTCTCCCTCGCTCCCGTTCCCTGCGAAACAGATGCAGCCATTGATTAATGGGCTGATGGTGGTTAAAAAGTCGAAAATGTCAGCGAGTATCTTCTCCAGCAGTGTCACTCTCCTCTGCAACAGAACAATGCTTCTAACTGAGGAGCGGGGCCACGTGCCAAGTATTCCTCACAATGGGAGGTCATGTGCCCGCTCCCCTACTGCAAGTAGGCAGATATGTATACATCTACATAAGGACAAACTTGGAGGTTGGGTGGTAGTTGATGGGAGGGAGCGGTGGTTGAGGGGTTGGGAGTGTGCTGTGGCTCGATACGGGCTAATAATAGGGCATCACATGGGTACGTCAAGTCAGTTCGGACAAGTCCTTGCTGGCAGAGGTTAATCAAAGTGCTTAGAATTAAGGACCTTTTTTTTCACACTGTTGCCCGCTAACGCTTCCAGTTCAGAACAAGGCTTAGGGGCAATGCACATGTGATGGGAATGACATCGACAATCTGAGGCCCAGCGCCCCCGAAATAACCTTCAGATTTCAATACCATCGATCAGGGGGAGGAATGAGTGCCTTCTGCCCGCATTCTCCACCAGGACTAATTAAAGAATAGCCAGCTAATCGCGTGAATGGCTCAACCCTAACTTCTCTCTCCTACCGCCCCAGAGTGAACGGAAGGAAGTTTGAGGTCGAAGTTAGTGCTCTTGTTCTTCTTTAACCGCGCTGTGCACTCTGAGCGCGGGACAGCGGGATGAACCGAAGCCACCGCCGGCAGAAAGATTCGAACGATCTTTTTTAATTGCACATCGCATTAGTCTGCATGGCTTGAGAAAAGGGAGGCCATCGGATTGGGCGGGGTTGGGCAGTTTGAAAGATATTCGATTCAAAGTTGGAGACATCAAGATGAGAAATGCGTTAACGCTCTAGATAATGTTGCTTTAGAATAGCTATTCTTGTGCTATTAGCATAAATGCTGCTTGTGTCCGTGTATATGCACGTATGTGTGTGTGTGTGAGAACAGAAGTTTGAGTATTAGCGAGTTAAATGTGTGTGTCGTTTGACCTTGGTCACTGCTAGAGAGGCCTAGTTTCTTGCCAAACTAATCAATAAGCCAAACAGGCAGAAGATGAGTATTTAGAGCATGGGAAGCTAAAGTCAAACACAGATAGGTTATCTACCCAGCCCAGAGCGCACTCCTGTGCAAATATTTTGCTAACAAATTTTTCATGGTAACTTGCTTATAAAACGATGTCACTCTCTTCCTCTTTATCCCCAACCTCTTCTCTCTCTCTCTCTCTCTTTGCTTTCCCCGTCTCTCATCATCCAGTGAGTATGGAAAGACTGCTGGAGCCACGTGGCTTAGTGGCCATGTATCACAATGTTACCACAGGTCAACAACTTGTCTCTAGGGATCAGTCAAACAGACAGAGGGAATTAGAGTCATGGAGCAGACATAAGCCTTTCATATTCATATGGAAAAACTGGGGGATCCGATGCAGGGACAGGGTTAATATGTTACTCTTCAAACCCTTTGATTTAGCGGACAAGGTTTGCACCATTGTTTACCTGAAGTGCATCTGAAGTGCGGCAACCAAATTAAAATCTTTTACATGTTTAATCACACATACATTAACATAATGTTGAACCTTTAACATAAATAAATGAGGCTGTATTTTGTTGTTTGTCCAAGTTTACTTTTAAATTTTATTTTATTTGTCCTCTCTTTTATTTTATTTTATTTTTCCTCAACTTATGTTTACTTTTAACTAGTAAACTAACTAATTAACTAAAACCAGTGTGAGAAATTGGATCACAATGGGTTTTCTTCACTTTTTTGTGACAAGTAGTACTAATATTCTAAAAAGAAAATGTGTTTTTTTTTTTTTTATTGATTCATTCAGTGGCGAGTAAAGGCTAGAATACTCTACATAACAGAACAGAAAATCTGAACAGATTTTACAACACTAGGAATCATACATTTGCCAACTTTCTAAATGGTTACAGAGAAAAACTGGGCATCATAAACTAAATGACTGCGGATCACACAGTACCGGACTTTTAAGTTGTTCCGAACACAACAAACTGACGCAGAAACATGTGTCTCATTGCTAAGATGACAAATCAAAATTATATGCGTTCTATAATCAGCTCAAAATATCAAACATGTCTGATATGCTCTGACTGGATGGATTCAGAAGAATAAAAATTTTAAAAAAAAACCAAATACTGATCATCATTTCTGTGAAATCTCACAGTGTCCAAAATCTGACAACTGGCTCAGAAACTAGCGTCAACTTGTCCCAGACTTGTCCAGAAATCTGGGTAAAAGTCATGTAGTGTATTCTGCTCTTAAGAAATATTTATGGCCAGTAAATATTCTAATCCACCTGCTATTGGAAGGTGTGGCCAAAAGCTAATTTTGGATCGTGACTTCATTCATTTATCCTCTTTGAGGTTAAAATAGTGTTCTAAGAAAGTTTCCTCCCACTGGGTATGATTTTATGCCAGTGTTGTTCGAAGCATGATGCACATGTAAGTGTGAGATGAACTGCTCAGAATATCGCTGGCAACAAAGAAAACAGAGAGAACTACATTTCCAGTTGAGATGAATTGAGTTTTGTTTGCTCAGCTGACGCCACACTACAAGCCAGCGTGCTGATATAAAAAGAACCTGTCCCACTATTTACATTTATTTTCATAAAGTCTGTCATTATGTCTTTAATTGTAAGTCAAGGCTATGATCATTGCTGATGGTAGACAAGAGCAAACAATGGTGTTTTGAAGACTACAGCAATTTCTCCTCTAAAATCTTGCCTCAGGCGAAAATGTTGTCTCCGCAGCATTTTTTAAGACGTCGAGAATACTGTTGTTAGAAAACAACTCCTTTTTGCGCTGTATAAACAAATTGTGACCTATTAATGTCTTGTTAGATTAAATAGCTGTCCTTCTGTCCTGGATAAAATCCTGTAGCCTATTAGCAAAATGACTTTCACATCGCTTGGATGCCTCCTGTTTGTTTGCTTATTTTCATTTGTTTTCCCTTATTGTTATTCTGTTGGTTAACAGCGAACATGCATTCTCAGACTATACAGTACAGAATGAGTGTATCATAAATTTGTTTTTCTCTATTACCTCTCGCTCTCCTTTCGCAGTAAGATTTGTGGCAGTAAAGTATGTGATCCTCGGCAGGAATCATCTCCTCTAACATATGGGTGTCTCCTGGTCCAAAAGGCTTCTCTGTGGGCCAGGTGGGCATCTGCTCCTTAACATTCACACAGAGGAGACTGCTTTGCCTTCAGCAAGATGGACACAACAAACGGTCATCTTTACTGACTGAGACCTATTTTACATAAAGACAACTTTAACAAAGCTTCAACTTTCATTCGCCTTCGTACAGTAAATATCCAAATCATCTAAATGATACAGAAAACCTAAACGCAGGCGTAGCTTAATGTATTAGTTCAGCAGTGTCTGTCAGAGCAATTCAAGTCTGTAGGGCATTTGTTGTGCTATGTGTTTTATCCCATAGACTCCTGTTGTTTGTGCGCAACTGTAAAGGCTTTTACCCAAAGTGTTTTACATTGCTTTTGATGTACATATTTTATCAGTTCAAATATTCCCCAGGAATTAAATCCATGATTGTTGTGTTGCAAGCACAATCAGCAGCTATTGTTTGAGCTGCCACTGTTTTGATAAAATACTGTAAATGGAAAATACAGTAAATGGAAAAAAAATACTGTAAATGAAACAACCATAAAATATAAGAAAAACTTATTTAAAGCTGCACAATGGGTCAAATGTTTGACATAATATTTATCTGTTTGTTTATTTATGTTCCGCAAGGACCCATTAAATTGATTAAAAATGACGGTAATGTCTTTGTTAACACTTTATTTTAAGGTGTCCTTGTTATACGTTACTTGCACTTAAAATATAAGAATTAATTAGGCATAAATATAATAGCAATTAATTATACATAATTACATGCAAGTAACCCTAAACTAAATCATAATCCTAACCCCAACATGTAGATAATTAAAATTAGTTAGTACTTAAATGTATAATTACACTGTAACAAGGATACCTTAAAATTACCATGAATTTTATGATAATATTAGTGCTGTCAAACGATAATGATTAATTGCATTATTTGTTTACATATGTGTACTGTTTATATTTATTATGTATACACACACACAAAATATTTTAGAAAAAAGTGTTATGTTTATATTCTTAAAATATTGCTATAATATAAATCGTGATATAAATACAATATAAATATGTTTAAATATATACTGTGTGTGTGTGTGTGTGTGTGTGCATGTGTATGTGTATGTGTATGTGTATGTGTTTTCTATAATAAATATACACAGTACGTTATATGAACAATTAAAAAAAAATGTATTAATAATTTGACAGCAATAGATTATGCAAAAGATTTCTTTTAGAAATAAATGCTGCTCTTTCTCTCATTTTTTTTATCAAATAATTCTAAAAATAAGCCTGCAGTTTCTACACTTCATTAAGCAGGACAATCATTTTCAAATGTGATAATAAGAAATGCTTCTTGATCACCAAATCAGCATAGCAGAATGATTTCTCAAGTATCATGTAACACTAAAGACTGGATTAATGGCTGCTGAAAATTGATGGACTGCACATTACTCAGCAAATACATTCCCTTTAACGATCCATTATTAAATTATTCCATGCTAAACAGCAGTGACACATTTTCACAGGAGAAGGGTGACAGATCCTGATGCATGTCTCTCACTTCATTAAGTTGTCTTGTGAGGGTTTCACTGTAATCCTACGGCAAGTGCTGCCAGAGTTTAATCAAGATGATGGCTGCCATATGTCTCAGCTTGTGTTTTGAGACTTCTTCCCTCGAGCTCCTCATTCTCAAGAGCATTTTGCACAGATTAGTGCAGCTACTCTCTCTCTCTCTCACTCTCTCATTCTCGGTTTCTTCACACTATTAATCTCCTCTGTCTCTGTCGGTCTATCTCTTGAGAGAGGGAACACCAAGACAGTTCACACATGGCGTTTTGCTCAATTAATGTGCTCGATTTTACTGGAACCAAATCAAGGTGTGTGTTTTCTGTTCGCCTGCTTAATTTATTTCTTAATATAGTTTAAAGACTACAAATTAATCTGTCAATCAATTGAAAAATAATTACATTACATGCCTGGTATCGTCCATACAGTTAATGAATCCCAATTTATCACAAAATATCAACATATGCTACACTTTACTCTTAAAAATAAAGGTGCTTAAAAGGTTCTTCACAACGACGCCATGGAAGAAGCATTTTTGGTTTCACAAAGAACCATTCAGGCAAAGCTTCTTTAAAGAACCATCTCTTTATTACCTTTTTAGAATCTGTAGAACGTTGTTTTGCCATAAAGAACCTTTTGTGAAACAGAAAGATTCTTCAGATGTTAAAGGTTCTTTACGGAACCATTTAAACAAAAAGGTTCTTCTATGCCACCCTTTTTTTGTTCCACCATCATTTCAGAATTATAGAGTGTTTACGTATCATTTGGGTTGGTACTTTAAGAAAACTAGTGGAAAGTATCAAAGCTTGTAAGCCATGAACTTTTGCAATGTGATATTTCAGAGTTCACTGAGGGAAAATGTAGGACAGGAATCGATTCGACTGAAAAAAAAGTGGCACATCCTTGTCCGTGTGGAAACAATGCCGTGTTTATAAAGTTACAAAGTGAAACACCACTTTTAAAGATTAAATAACAATTTGTCACGTTGGTCAGGATAGTGACATCATTATTACAGTAAACTAACGATTAAAAATATTACACAGAGTATGGAAATAAACCAACAATATATTTATTTTCTCACAATCAATTAGCATATGATGTATTTAATACATGATTCCTTCTTTTTTTTTAATTAAACATGCTTTTAAACTTTTTGTGACAAGATCTTTTATGCTTTTATGCTCATGGCGAGTCTTTTATGCTCACCAAGGCAATCAAAAACACAAATGTTATTCATTTAAAAATATCTGTTATGTAATATATGTTTTCTTTCTTTCTTTTTTTTTTTTAAATGTCATGTATTCCTGTATTGGCAAAGATGATACAGTCATTAGTCATTATTCCAGCTTCTAAATACTGATTTGGTGCTCAGGAAACACTTTCTTTTATTAATATTAAAAAGAGTTTTCCCGCTTCCTTTCTTTTCTTGATGAGTAGAACGTTCAAAAAAAAAGATTTTGAAACAGAGTCTGTATAAAATGTATTGTTTTTCAACTGTTAAATGCAAAGACCTTTTCATGTTTGAGGGTGCGCTGTATGTGTGAGTGTGTGTGTGTGTGTGTGTGTGTGCCTTATCTTGCAGAGTCTGCTGAGCTATGAAGGAGGTGTTCCGGACTCTCTGCTCTCCTACAGGATGACAGCTGGTGAGGAGCCGGCCTCTCCAATGAGGAAATCAGCGACATGCAAGAGGTGAAAAAGTCTCTGTTTCCTCCTCTCTCCTCTTCCTCCACGGCCAGCTCATCTTTTGAGAAGCATTTCTTTTCACCGTGTCTTGTACAGAAGGTCACTGGCGGAGGATGTTCTGGGACAAAAATGTCAAAGACATATTATTTTTTCTCCGTCCATCATCCTTACTGTTTTTTTCTCTGCGAATTATCACGAGGATAATACGTATTTGGCCATTCTTTTGATAAGTAAGAGAGTGCTGCTAAAGTTTGTGAATACAAAGAGTACAAGGAAAAACATGACAAATAGACGCATGTGCATTATGCTAGCGTCCTCCGGGTTTATCTTAACCCGCTTATTATAATCACCATGGAATTACATCCACTTAGAAATGTTGCCGCATTCAGGCAAACCCACCCTTGACTTTAGTCGTACGGTTCTTCATTGTGCTTCCGTTGGTAATGTTTTCTTTTTGTAATTTCCCTCTTCATAGGATCAACGTTTCACACATTTCAGTCTGTGACCAAATGAATTAACACAAATTAAGGCGAAGCGTGCGAGCCTTCCTCTGTGTGCAAGTGCTGGAGGCAGATAGACACTTATCGTAAGCTCTTTACATTGCTGTATTAATTCCAGCCATTGAGGGGGAAAACAATTTAGAGGCGTTCTTGTCTACAGCAGACAAACTTGATGCGGAGGACCGCATTGATCAAAAGCCAGTTGGGTCGAGACAGCTGCAGTCATGTGGTTTTCCTGGCCAAATATTTTCTTTCTTTTTTTTTTTTCATTGTGAACCACGTTTGCGAAAGTGCTTTCGCGTCTGTGCTAAAAAGCAAAAGTGGAAAGAAAAGGGCCGAGTTTGCCGTGTCTCCCAGCGGGGCAGGGGGAGAGAGAGAGGGAGCGAGGATGGGGTCTCTACGGGCTCCGCTGGCTTCAGTTGAAGGTGGCGGGGATGTCACACGCGGGCATTGTGTCATGTAAACGTCTCTTCACTAATTAATTTCTCTCTGGGTTGCCGTGTGAAACGGCCCTGGTGTGATTCGACCCTGTGAGCTTGTGTTCATTGTCTGTACAGTGACAGGGAAAAGTGATGTTTTAGAGAGAATAGCGTGATGTCCCTCTACACGTAAGGGTCAATGACAAATAAAGATGTCCGAGATGATGAAAGGAGGAATCATTTAAAAATCTAGTTCACAATGCAAGTGCCAAGTTATTGTTAATGTTAATTTAGCACTTAAGCGATGGTGGTTACATCCAGTTGAAAACATTTTTTTTGTTTTTTACGTCATGTGGTGTAACCATCATGGTACAAGTGATCAAATATTATCAAAATAAAAAATAAAAAAACAAATTGAAATGAATTTAATCATGAACTTTTATCAAGATTATTCCAAACGACTTGAAGTAATTTTCAAGTTTTAATTTATTTATTTTTTATTAATTGTTTTGTTTATTTACTGTCTTTGACACAGTCATGAAAAACTACATGGTCTTACTCTGTAAAATAATTTCATGTTTTAATGTTTCATTTTTTTGTGTGTGTTTTTTTGTCACGTGACAACAAAATGACTTCTTGCATGTTTGTTACAGCAAAGAATATGATGTATAAATTAAAAAATATATAGTTCATATTTGAATCATTTATATATATATATATATATATATATATATATATATATATATATATATATATATATATATATATTTTTTGCTTTTTCAACTAAATTAAATATTATGTTTTTAAGTTTATTTCACCAGACAGTGACACCAACTAGACTTTACTTTAAGCACTACAATCAATTAATTACAAATTATATAAATAAATAATCAAAATAAATCTAGAAATGATTCTTCATAGACAGAACAAAAATCCAGACAAAAAGACCTGCATGTTACTGACCTGTATAACTTTCTCTCTGTTCCCTTCCCCCCGCCTGTTCTCATAAAATTCTCAGGTTGTTGACATACTTAAGACAGAAGCTCACTTTTCTTATGTTGGCAAACATGACCACCTGCCAAGTCGTATTCAATAGACAGACCTTAACCACAAATGATAATGCGTGCAATATAGAGACAATAGATAAAGAAAAATTAATACAAAGGAGCTTTCTGTTCAAGCCCTGTTTTCTTTACAACTACCTCACTGGAAGACAGGGGATAGTCCATTAGGGACACGTTGATAAGACAATATTTACTCAGGAGGAACAAGTTCAAAGAGACCATGCTTTTTAACCCCGGTCTTGAAGCTGAGGACATTGAGACTGGCAGGTGTTTTTTGCTGAGTTGTTCTGTGGTGATTCAAAAGATCTTTTTTTTCCTCGGTGGCATTAGGAGCTTGACGTCTGTGTGAACCACTACAGTTTGCATATTTGTCTTTATTTATTCAGCCTAGAGCATGACTTATTGTGATGTTGATGGGATCTATCATATAAATCCTATTTCCAGGGCACAGTTTAGCTTTGTCTTAAACAAATAAAGAGACAACAGTGAGGGTGTGACTCAGTCCAGGGCATGGCGTAGAGGAAGAGTTCACTTAAAACTGAAAATTTGTTCATTATTTATGTGCTTCATCCATATGTTGTTTTTTCTCCTCCAGTGAAACATTAAAACACATTTTTGAATAATCTGTATGCAGATCTTTCCATACAACAAGCGTTTATAATGACCATGTGTGTGGAAAAAGAGCATAAGACATAAGCAATACACTCTTAGTCTTGTAAAGTCATTAAGGTTGTTTTTGTGATACAAGGACTCGGCAGTAATTTGCCCTTATTCCAGTACTCAAAATGGTATGTTATGTTTTGTTAATATAATTTTGGTGTCATTAGTTAAAACATGATTTTTAAGAGCAAAAATATAACTACTCGCATCAGTTACTGACCCTCATGTTCATTCATCTTTAAAACACCTTAATATTTCAATAAAAATAAAAGATTTCTGTCTATTTGTTTTTTCTCATACATCAAGCTAATAAGAGTGAGCTTATTTGTCATATTTGATGAGTTCTCTGTATTATATATAGTGTGTATATTATTTAGACCACATTTATGTTTTTTGGGCCTTCTAGTTTTGTGGAAATGTTCATGTTTGAAACAACACGACGGTGAGCGAATAATATCCAAATGGTATGTTTTACTGAACTCTACCCTTAATCTGCATGAGAAAAAAACAAAGCAAATGCAACGGTTCCAGCGTTTTTTTATGGCTAACAGAAAATCCAAACCAGATATGCCATCATAAATGAAGCATATCACAAATGTACAGTCCATAACCATAATGATCATCTGTCATCCTACGGCACGGTGATTCTCATGCGAGAGTTGTACATGCGCAGTGTCTTTATGGTGTGGTAATACACTAAAAGCTCCAAGGGCACGGCATCCCTGTGCAGATGTGCTCTTTCTTCCTCATTACCCATCAGTGCTCCAGCGGAGCCCTGATTCGGCCGGCCACAGCAGGCATGATATCACCCATCCTCCGCACGCGCTTGTGTGTATGTGTGTGTCTTATCCATGTTTGTCCCTGGAACCCTTCCAAAAGTGGCTTTGCCACCCCGCTAGCCAAATAAGCAGAAGAAAGTGCAGTGTTTTTCTGCCTGGACGAACCCGACCTTTGCTTTTTCTTGTGCAAGCGAGCAAGCAGGTGACCGCTGCCCAAGTCGATCACCTCCTCCGGGTTCGCCCGTGTTTACCTTCCCCGGCGCTGTCGTTCTCTTGCCTCTGGACTTTAGATTCCTGTCTCCCTGCCAAAGCCCGGGCGCTTCCAGGGTCCCTTCTCCCGGAATCAAAAAGCAGCTAAAGAGGTTAATGCACTCAAGTAAGGATGAACAACCAGCTGTTAACATTCTCATATTTAATACCTAACTCATCCAGAAGACATCAGCCACAGAGATGGAAGGGAGAGAGTCTGGAGCTTATGGCGCTCACATCTGCTTTGTACATTTGGGTTGGGAAGAGTATCTTAAACACTTGAGAATGACAATACCCTGAGATGAGCTGGACTTAAGCAGAGATAAAAGCAGATAATGGAGGGTCAATGTAGGATGATGGGTCAAGAGAGCATAACTGTCCTTTTTTTATTTAGTTTCGGGTTGATGCTGCTTCTTTCGTATCATATTAATAGGGATAACAAAAATCAGCTCAGCAAAAACAAAACCGGCCCTTAAAATGTCATCGAGTCTATAATCGAACTAAAGTTACCACGGCAGATCTCACGTCCTGTGTTTGTCCGAAAGATCTCCGCCGCTACGTAAGCGATGCATCAGTCCGGGTCAGATCTCCGAGCTGAGACGGAGATGGAATAGGGCTGTTTTTCTAGTATAGCAGAGGTGGAAAACAACTCTTGGATGCAGCTGTGTGCCACTGCGCACCTGCCCTTGACCCCCTCAACCTGAATGGAAAAAAGGAGATTCTTTTTCCAACTTTCATGTGATTCCAAACAGGAAATTTTAGGAAGGAGGTAAGAGAGGTGGAAAAATAGTTGGCATGTAATTAGGTTTTATTAATTTCTTTTTTCCAGGTGGAGATTTACGACTTGATGGTGTTACAGTCAGATAAAAACACCTGCTTTCTTGGCCGTGACTCTTTGTGCAAATTTAATCACGCAAAAAAAAAAATGGGGGGTATAACAGAATACTGTATAAATTTAATCACGTATATTTTTAAAATGCCAACTGAAGACCTTGTACGGCTGCTTATGAGGGGAAAAAAACAAGTGCTTATTATTGAAAGAATAGCTGTAAAGATCCTCTCACATGCTTGTCATGATTTAGGGGGTGAATAGACATGACAGCTGAGACTGGAAGGAGAAAAAAAGCTCACACACGCAGATGCAGCCAGCACCATGCCTTTAGCCCATGACCGTCAGCTGTTTAGCAAATCTGTGTTCCTGAGGGGAGTCCTGTCCATTATACATGCCGCACTAAAAGGGACACTTGGCCATTTTTTTCCATCAAGACGTCCAGGTTATTGTACTATGCTATGCTATGTTTCAAAATCTAGTAAGACCTATTTGAGCCACGATTCCCTAAATACATAAGATAATCTCAAAGGTTATGCCACCTCATTTTAGTCATTCTCTGGCAACATCCCATGTACCATGTATTCATGGTGAATGTAATCCCAGAGTGCATTGCGATACATTTAATACTGACAAGCTTTGCATTTTCATAATTTTATAATAAAAAACACTATTTGGTACTAATCCCGGTAAAAAAAAACAGCATATGCTGGTTAGGTATGTTTTAAAGCTGGGATGCTGGTTTAAAATGGCCCTCTTGCTGTTTTTTCTCTGGTCCATTGCCAGCATATGACCAGCATAAATTAGCAAATGACCATCTTAAATGAGCATCCCAGCTTTAAAACATACCTAACCAGCATATGCTGTTTTTTCAGCAGGGGTAGGTCTTGTAGACACCAGTCGGTACCTTTAAGGTACTAACATGCAACCTTTTGGTACAGAAGTGGATCTTTTAAATGTGTACTGCCCGGAAACAGCCTTCGTAGCTTTTTCTCTTAAAGTAGAGAAGTACATTTGTGTTTAGAGTCTCACGGTGTTAGCTTAGCAGCATGCTAACATCAAACTATTAAAACTGAGTCAGGTTTGTTACTGCATGAGTTATGAGTAAGCATGCCGTCTTGAAAAGAAGCTCCCTGATTTAGTAGTGCACTACCTAGGGTATCAGTTACTTCTATTAGCACTGGTTTTAATGAGCAACTGTTTTGCAAGAAAATCATTCAGAGTTTAGTCTAATAAATCCCTTGCTAGTGTCCCAGTATGTGTTCAAAATCCACTGATTCACTGCGTAGTGAACTAGGGAGTGCACTGAGACATTTTTTGGGACAGAGCTCGTATTACTCTATGTGCGGTTCTTAAGAAAAGGCCTGCTTGATCCATTGTGGTGGCCTTTGAATGTGTATACTCAGATGTTTTTAGGTACTTCAGAAGAGTCTTTGTTTGAACTTGACTTGCAACCTAATAACTCTTATTGTGTAAAGGCAGATGCAGACGCTCACACACCCACACACACAAGGAGCTTTTGCCATGCTGTACAATACACGGTCAGTTGAGAAGACGAAAAGAGCCGTATGCCTCTGATTCATACAGCACTGTTTAGTGATATTTATAGTCCATTTAGGGGTGTTTCCTCAGTTCAAACACTTTAAAAATACACTTATTATTTGCAAGGGTACAAATGGGAATACGTTTTACAGTCATGCCAGAAGTCACTTGTACAAAACAACTGTTAGTACCTTAAAGCAAGGAGTTTCCAAATTAGCAGTACTTCTTTTTTACCTCAGTCATGTATACCCCTATGACCTTAAATATTTTATTTTCACTTTTTTTTTTTAATTAATGAATTTAAAATAATCTATGCATTTTATAATACATTTTTGTTAACCTCTTTCGGTTATACTTTATTTTAAAGTCGTCCTTGTTCAGTGTTTTTATACCTTTAGCAATATTAATTACCATTTATACTATACACTCTCTGGGAAAAAAAAGGTACAAAAGCTGTCACTGGGACGTTTACACCTTACTTACCTATAAAATGTGCATTTTAGTACCTCAAAGGCATAGATTTGAACATGAAGTATACATATTAGTACATAAATGGTATAGATTAGCACATTTATAAAAATATACCATCTATGTGACAGCTTTTGTACCTTTTTTTTCTTGAGAGTATAGGGTTAGGGTTAGGAACAAGGTTTGGTTAGGGTTAGTTGCATGTAATTAGGTATAATTTACTGTTATTACTAAAGTTTGTAGATGTTTTTTTTTTGTGGCAATGACACTTTAAAATAAAGTGTTATCTCATTTTATTTACTTAATACATCATTAACACTTCTTCCACAATCTCAAATTCATGTCGATGAACCATGTTTGGGACTTCTTGAAGTGTTGTAATTTTGTCTCTTTTTATCTTATTTTGCTAAATAGAACTCATTTGACATTAAAAACATACTCTTTTCATTTACAACAAGTTTTAAATGTAACTTTTAAAAATTTTACTTTTTTTATTATTAAACATTTACATTCACATTCACAGTTCGCCGTTATTATTCTGTAAACACTATGTACTTATTTTTGTCTTATATTTGTCTTATTTGTACATTTTCCGTACATTTTTTTTCTATTGAGTTATTATTCGAATGCATCATTATCACTTCTACCACATTCTTGTGGAAAAACTCCCATTAGGGGAACCCTATAGCGGTGCTGTTGTTTTTACGCTTTCCCTTTTTTAAAACTTTTCCAGTGGTCTCCCGTCTTTTATGCAAATCACTCTGGTGTGGTTTAGGAATTGGAGGACCATAGAGGTCATTTCATTGGCTGACCTTTTCTACAGGGAATAAAACAACACTGAAAACAAGGCGTGTGCCAGGGGAGCGAGGTGAGGAGGTGGGCTTCGCGATCTCGGAGGTGTGATAGAAACTTTGGCAGCAAACTGAGCCAGGTGGACACTGCAAGGCCCCCAAGTCACCTAACAATTTTGTCACTCTTACACAGCTCAACACGCCAAGCTGTATTGGTATTAACCCAGCGCCGTATGCGCCGGTGTCAGACAATAACAGCCTTCTGATCATGAAATTATGTGAGGGGATTGAAAAAAAAAGGATTGTACAACTAGTTCTAGTTCTCCACCCCTGTAATTGAAATCTACCTCTCGGCAAACAAAGAGAGGGCATTAGCAGTGTCCTCCCAGTGTTTAGAGGAGCCACTCAATATGTGCTGTTGGCAGAAGAATAGAATCGTTATATCACAACCTTCAGTATTCTTGGCCGTCAAACAAAAAGAGTCATGTGATTTTCTGAAGACATCCTCATGTGACTGTGAAAAAAGAGGACACTGTGCCGGACAATGACGGACACCGGCATCTCTTCCTCGTTCTGCCTCTCGCTTATGCCTCGTTCTGTCGTCTTTTTTCCCCCCTCTGCACATCGAACAAAGGCGAGAGGCTCGGCTGAGACGATCTGTGCACAAAGCAGGAAACTTTGTGGTTCAGAAGCATGTCATATCACAAAAGGCAGGGATCAGGAGGATGTGTTGCTAGGCGCCGTGATTGTGTCAGCACTGCTGGCCAGAACATTTCCTTACAGGTGAACTTTTAAATGGAGACTGACAGATATATGCTTCCTGCTATTTTACAGAACGGCGGAGCCCGAAGCAGCCCCCAAGATCCTTTGCATCACTCCTCGAGCCAATCATCTCTGTTTGAGGTACGTGACATAGCGACTGCCCTCCTGTAAAATCCGGGCCCATGGGACTGCTCTGTTTCTCTGTGTTTGGGCAGCTTGGCACGGTTCAAACAGGGTTCAGGAAAGTGCGCGCTCGTGAGGGTACGCGAGATCTACAGGAACCCCCTTCATGTGCTCGGTCTGCGTTGGAGAGACGGCCTCGCAAATGAAGAATTGTAGCACTTTTAATCGCAGGCGTCCAGTGTCATTACAAACACGCTTCCACTGTGACCCGCAAAGTTGAAAGGGCATCGCCAAATATGGTTTATGACGTATATTCCTGTGTCTGTCAGCGCGTGTCGCTCTGCCAAAGTTTAATTTGACCCCGTTTCAAAACAACTAATTTCCTGTGGAATTCACATTTACTCTCCCGAATTAGGCCAGATGATCTTTGCAAAAAAGGTTTTCAAAAGGTGGACGAGGTGTGGAGGATATATTTATGTCTTTGACGTATATCGCTGGAATCTGTTGCTTTTTAATTGCCACCTTGGAACTTGAGATAAAAATATTATATTTTAGTTATTTTTTCCATGTTTAAATGTGTGCGTGTGTGTGTGTGTGTGTACAAGAAAGTATCAGTATTGTCAGAGTTTTTCCATCTTGCTCCTTTTATACAGCAAAAACACTATAAATTGTTCAAAAGTGACAGTAAAGACATTGTTCTACTTCTAGTAATAACATAGAAATCTGTTATCTTAAATTGTTGAAATCCTTCAAAATATTACTTTTTTAATTTTTAAATATTACTATTACTTCAAAAAGTGCTTTTTATGTGTGTAAACATAAACAAAAACATATAAAGTCATTATTAAATATATTAAATATCTACTAGAAATTTACATAAATCTACACCATTTTCAGCAAATTTTCATTTTTAGGTGAACTATTTCTTTAACCATTAGTTCTCAAGTTTTTTCAATCTGCAGCGATCTGTTTGCAGACTTCTATAATAATAACCAATTGTCACACAGTTCACATATTTAATGCTGACTAAAGCTAATTTTTTTGTTAATATTTGAACTGTTTACCTATTTTTTTTTATTTTAGGCAGTTATCTGGAGCGTTTAATGTGAACACTTTCATTAAAAACAAAGAAACAAATAAATTAATAACTCGTCTGCTTCAGTGTGATCAGTAACATACGGGGAATGTTACTGATCATACTAATGCGAATGAGTTATTTATTGTCTAAGTGTTTCTTTTCTGTGCGCTTTGTTAACTTTTTTCACGTTTGACTATTAAAAAGTGTCTGATTTGTTAAATTCCAGTTTGTTTAGTAAACGATCAGTTAGTGTCGATCATTTACAGTAGTATATTCCCTAAAAGGTATGCTATAAATACACACAGATTGTTCTATACATAAATGGTTCTCGCGCGCTTTTTATGTCCGCGCTCAGAACAATTTTCACCAGCTAAAGGGTTAAAAATACAGCAAGACTTTGCAAACTTGTTTTTCTGCGGTAGACTAAATGGAGTCTTGAAGTAATTCTTCCCAAAGTCAGGCTGTTGAAAGATAATGCAACGGGGGAAATCCATAACGGCTCCCCACGATTATGTATCCAGGATGTCCCATTCTGACTGACAGTGTCCTCACTGGCGGGACCCCTGCGGGGGGAGAGGGAGGTGCAAGGAGGTGAAAGGACGTGCCAAGGTCAAATGTGTCTTTGCTCTTATTTTCTTCCTCTTTTGTGGGAGGAAAACATGTTCCAGCCAGATGGCCGAGCCGATCGCGAACGAGAAAGAGAAAAAAGTCTGATTGTTACTTGTATCTTAAAGGTCCTAAGGGTCAAAGTTACTGGATAAATCAGTGGGAACATGAATGGCGTTGACAGGTGTTTACTGATTATATTTAAAAAAAAAAACAAGCCAGTTAACTGACGTGTAAAAGGTTTTTATACTGTCAGATTTTGTCTCGCTGCCTTTTTTCTCTTTCTGTTTTAGCAGCTCCACGAGCGCAGCCTGAAAAAAGCATCTATTCTGAGGCATTTGCCTCGACGTTAGTCAGACTATTGACGCTTTCCTGTTTGATGTCTCTCCTAGCAGTAACATCAAACAATCAACAAGCAAAACCTCTCTCAGCGATGACCGAGCGTAAGAAGTATTCGTTTCATTTTTCCGAGGCACTGAAGTGCTAAACGTGTTTAAAGAAACCTCCACAATGCGGCCTCCCAGGAGGTATTTGGAGGCTAAACGAGGTTAAAAGGAAGTTTTGTTGTCTCAGACAATGTTGCTATCTGTCTCAATACACGATTTCCCTTTCAGTTTGCATGTTCTTTTGCCTCCGAACAATTTTCCTTCCCCTTTCATTTTTGCCCGTCGCTCAGATCAGGCATGCACGGCTGTTATGTGGCAGTCAAACCAAGGAGCGCCGAGTGCAAAAGCGCCGTTCAGTAAAATAACCTTGCCAAAGGGTCTTTCCCCCCACCCCTCGCGCACAAAGCTGGCTCCATCTTTGTGTATTGAGTGAGTTAAATCAATGGCAAAATGTTGGCACTTTTCACAGGACAGTGACCAGGAAGCCCTCCCCCGCGTGATTGACACTTGAAACGTGTGCGCGGACGGAGCCAGGGGCGCTGCTCCACGCTTGAAGTCTCTGCTGGGGATAACAACTGGTGACATCTGCAGAAGGGGCCGACAGAAAGGCAGTTGAAAGCCATGTTTGTTGCCTTGGCCCGCTCAGATCTTCCTGCTTTTATGAAGCCTCCACCCCCCCCTCCTCTGCTTTAATATTATGATTCAGCACCTGGCTCTTTTGAACCTTGCTTTAAAACTTCAAAAGAGGAGGGTGGCATTAAACAACATGAAATAGGTATGGAAGGGGGACGACGGTAGGGTGTTGGCAGTAAGGGCCGAGAGGGCACGGGGACGCCGGGCGGATGATTGAGGTAAAAGGAAGAAGGACGCTCCGGCGGCTTGATTTCGCTCTCTCATCATCTTAGCGGGGATATTTCTTTTTATTTTTTTCTGTGCGACCGCTTCTCTGCCGTCTTTAGAGTTGTGTGCCATTACCGTTTTTGTAACATCAGATAGCGGTCGGGCATAATGAGGGTTTTGAATATGGGGCCGGTGGGCTAATGCATACACAGTTATAGGGATAATAGAGACAGAAACCGATAGGGGTGTGTCTGCCAAAAACAAGTAAGGGATGCCGCGTTTGTAAACGACTGAGGAAAATGGTGGAGGGAGAAAAATAATGGAATGACACGCTTTCGTTTCACCGCCTCAGCCATGTGGTGTTAATAACTGGTGGTGGTGGTGTTCAACACAGTCTCGCGACTAATCGGTACGTATTTTATGAGGTGGCTATTTCGGACATGTTTGTACGCTCATTCTTACATTTTTTTAGACGGGAAGGTTCATTGCCGGGGTTAGGTGTAGGTCATTTGTACAAATTCATACGAATCGCCAACTCGTTTATCAGAAATCGTATGAATTTGTATGAGTGAGGTCGTACGGATTCGTATGAATTAGCCACCTCGTAAAATATGGACGTACTGCCGTGAGATCAGGTCGGTGTGTAAACCGAGGAGACTTTAATCGGCAAAGTTCACACGAAATGGAAAAATTATGTTTTCATTTACTTGTGACATTAGACAACTTTTTTTGCGTGTGTTTCTTTTAGTGGACCACAAAAGGAGAAACTTGAAACAATGTTCATGCTGCCCTTTTTTTTATAGAATTGGAAATCGCAAATGTCAAGTAAATTAAATTTTGATTCTTTACACACAGACATCACAGTATATCGGTAGCGGCGATAATCATTGCATTTAAAAAATAAAGTAGCGATATTCTCTGGTGAACACTCCAGCATAATAAGAGGTGGTTTTGCATCTGTCATAAAACAGAAAAAATAAGAAAGTGAAGCCAGTTAGAGACTCACACCTGTAAAAAAATAAATAAATAAATAAGATAAATTGTCTTTTCTAGTTTTGGGTTATAATTTTTACCTATATTGTTTTATTTGTACTTAAAATATTCAAATTTACCATATTGATTACGCTTTTAAGGTTTTTTCTGCCCTCCCTTTTTTGCCTTTTTTTTTGCTCAAAATTCCCCTTCTGCAAAATTCTTCACTTTGTGCTTCACAAAAAAACTCTTTAATGCTGTGTAAAATACATTTGGCAAATTAGGTCAATAGGTCTTTCTATGTTTAAAAATGTTTTAAAAATTGTTTAAAACTATCAGAAAAGTTTCTTTTTTCATCAGGTGTTGGTCTGATCATCACATATGCACAGACAGAATAATATATCCTAGTCACCCAGCTTAATAAAATCTAACACAGAGAAGACGAACTGTTTAGAGAGATTAAATTAATTTTTTTTGAATATCAACAGTAATTTTGTTTCATAGAAAGATGAATCCACATATTCCACCAAAGTAAATGTCCTGCATATTTTAAGAGCGCTAGCACTGGGAAGTGACTGTAAAATTAATTAAAGGCACATATTATACCAGCCTCCTTTCAGCCGAACTGCACATTCTTTTGACGCCACTTACCCTTGATACTCACTTTAATAGTGATCTTTATTGTGGCAAGATCTGAAAAGTCAAAAGTAATTACTTCAGCTCAGCACCATTAAAGGAAACTCTTCCTTTCCGCCCGATCCGTGCACCTTGCTCTCAGACCTGCCGTAGCCATGACGCCCTGAGCTGACCATAAAGGCCCTGGGTAACATTGAGTCAAGGACGCTTAATGGATGCTAAAGCACAAACAACGGAGCTCCAAGCATGCCAGAGCAGACCTAACCTGGGGCACAGACATCAAAATGCAGGTTGGAGATTTGACATTCCTGCAGGCACTAAATGCCTCGCCAGTGATTTAAAAAAAAAAAAAAAAAAAAAAGAAAAGAAAAAAAGAAAGGAAAAGTCAATATCCCCCTCCTGTTTCTAAACGCTCACTATCTGATGAGCACGGGTAATGCAGATCTGATTCTGCTGTGACAAAAGGGCCGCGCTAAGGACAGCCTGAAATGCCTCTCTCGCTTTTTTCCATTTCCTCTTACTCACACACTCTGTGCGTGTGTGTGTGTGTGTGTGCGTGCGTGCGCGCTCACACAAACGCTTGCCACTCTTTGAGCCCTTTGATAATAATAACGACACTGGGAAAGATTATCACAGTTGGCCGCTCCTGAACTTCAAGGTTAAAGGAGCACTGCAATTGTGGCTTTGTGTTTACCAAAGAAAGGCTAATGATGAATTAATTAGCTATGGACTACGTCTGCTGTCTCCGCATCTATCTGAGGACCTTTCACATGCACTAAGTGGAAGAATGCTTTCAGTCATAAAGAAACGTGAGGCACTTGTACTGTATGTAATGCGCTTAATATAAACCCCCTTATGAATATACATTAAATGAATTAGCATGTCTTCTAATCAAACGCGCTATTTGCATTCTTACCTACTTTGAGGGTTAAAGACATTGAAATGTCATGTTATTTACTAGCTTTATTTTTCTCTCTGTAATAACTAATGGATTTTCATTTATCGTCAAGACTTTCTAGGTTAGATAATAACAGCAAAACCAGCAAGTTGTAAGTCCTAACTCAATTTTGAATGTTTAAAGGATGGTGGATCAAAGACCATTCACATATTTGTATTTAATACCCTGTTAATTAAAGATGTAATGAATTTAATTCAAGTTTTAGAATAGTATATGAGCTACAGCTCTTTTTCTGTCCTAGATTCACTTTTTGCGATTTTTCACTGCCTTTTTTACAAATCACTTCATAAATGGCCTTTTTATTTGTCATTAGTTATGTTTTAGACATGCAGTTTTATTTAATTACTGACTTGGAATTAGCATTTGTACTTATGTACTAACCCGGTACAATTTAAAAAATAAATGAATAAATAAATAATTTAAGGTTAAGGCACTTACAATAGAAGCAAATGGGCCAATCCGTAAATATTAAAAAACATAGACAACAAGACATAAACAATAGGCATGCCAACGTGATTTTGGTCTGAAAAAAAGCGCTTATTAACCTTTTCTGTGTAAAGTTATATTCTTTTTTCTTAGTTGCCATGACGACATAATACCTAAAACATCCATGAAAAGAATGACTTCATAGCTCAGATAATAATAGTAGTAGATTTAATGTAATAAAAGTGCTTTTATAAAATTATAAGCTTCACATTTCTGCTAAATCCTCCAAAATTGGACCTCTTTATTTCCACTATAAGTGACTTGTTTGCATGACTTTCCATGACTTTGCTTCTTTAATTGATTGATTGATTTATTTATTTATTTTATTTTTTTGTTATAATGCGGAGGTGGTCAGGACTAAAGAAAGAGAAGATCTAAAACAAACCATAAGAAAAAGGGGCGACAGGTGTTTCCCTGAACAGTTTCGGCTCTCCTTCAGTGGACTCACAACTGGAAATCAGGAGTACAGGCACATGGGGTGGACAGTTTGATGGATAAATTACACAAGAAGTGGAACTTAAAACCTGCTGTAGCAGACTCATACTGCGCTCCTGCATGCTGGGATGAGGGCTAGAACAATCGCAAAGGCACAGTGAACAGGTCTCTCTCTCTTTCTCTGTCTGCTCAGCCATCGGCCACAGCTAACCTTCATTTACCTTTGCCTTGGGGGAATCTGGAACAATACTGCAAATTAGAGCTAAAAAAGTTTGGGTAGGAAAAAAAAAAAAATCAGGAATGATGAGGAATCAACAAACCATTGGACCTTCTATTTCAATTGATCAAGTCATACTTCAGTATATCTGCGTTTAAAGGAAGATGATCTTGAAAATCTTTTGGAGAAGTTTGTCAAAATCACACATAAACACACACACACACACATTACATACAGTACAAGTTCACTATTTAAAGTGAAGCACTTTCTGCATATTTTTAATAAGCAATCTTATCTTAAAACAAAAACAGGGGAAAGCGCGAGAAGGTAAACAGGAATAAAGAAGTTAATTAAAAGTTATGCTATTTAATTGAAATGTGTCGTTTCATCCTGCTCCTTTGAGACTGTCCTTGGAATCTTTTATTCCTAAAATAAGATGACACTCAAGCACGATACATATCAAAACAAAGCAGAGATGCTTTTGAAAATGCCTTAAGCATATCCTTGTAAGTATTTGTATGGATGCATTTCTCAAGTGCCAGAAACACACAATGATGCTTTGTCTTGAAACCTTGAAGGGCTTTTTCTAAGAAATCTTTTATGGTTTTGCTTAATGTGGATTTTGAGCAATGTTGTGTCAGGATTTCTTAAGCCAACCAGATATAAAGGAGTGAAATATGTACAAGAGAACATGAAGTCTCTGTTAATATTAACATAATACAAAAAATAAAGAGAAAACAAAAAACACTGAGAACTAAATCAGAATAAAATAAATAGATAGATAGATAGACAGATAGATGATAGATAGATAGATAGATAGATAGATAGATAGATAGATAGATATCCCTACTTATTGCAGAACTAGATGTTATATTATTATAATAATCTAAAATATATGTGTGTGTGTATATATAGATATATGTGTGTGTGTGTGTGTGTGTGTGTGTGTGTATATATATATTCTGATCAGTAAAGTTTTTTGCTCTCATTTAAGATATTAAGATATTTCAAACGATAAACTTAAATAATATATATGTGCTTTCTGGTGAAAGGTGTCATTATAACTGAGCCGAGGGAGGTGAATCGTGTTGGTTACAGCTGCCCCAACCTGTACTGAAATGAAAAGGGGTCACAGGGTCAAACTGATAGTGCCGCCCCTCTTGTATAAATATTTTACTCCATGTGAATCCCATCTTTCAAAGCTCAGGACATGCTGACTGAAGGTTTCTTCAGGGCGAGGCCACAGGTTGACGGACACGCACAAAAAACCGGGCCGACCAAACAAAGGCCATTCAAGTTGAGTGGGAGACAAGGCTGTCTACTTTGGTTTCTTCATGCACCGCCAGAAGTATTAAAACGGTTGAAAGCCTTCAGTGACAGAGTCTCTGAGCTGCTGATAATGTGAGACATTGTTCTCTTAATCATTGTGGAAAAGATGAGAGAGTGAGAAAGTCACCGGAGTGTCAGGGTCGAGGGCAAGCCTCGCGGAGGAACCGTATGAGGACCGTACAGTAACACGAAACAAGATTTCAAATAAAGATAATCAACAGTTTCAGCATGGTTCCTATTGTGCCGGGACACATCCTGTCTCGATCGTCAATAGAGGTGTCAAAATGCAAGACAATGCGCAAGAAGTGAAGGAGGGAAACAGTAGCTTCTTGTTATTGTGATGGCATGTAACATGAGCTCCTTAGAAGACTTCTTCTTTCATCTGAGCTACAGATCTTTTCTCATGCTGCCCTCCCTCCCACGAGGGGTCGAGAGATTCGGAGTTCACTAACAGAAGGAAGACCCTTCAGGTGTGCTGTTACAAAACGCGCACATTCGCTCTCGTGACCGTCTTTGACTAAAAGCGTTTTTGGGTGTATTTCTAATTTACAAAATGATTATTTAGTGGGTGTGTTTTACATTTAGAGATTACTGTAGGGTCATATATATATATATATATATATATATATATATATATTTAGAATCAAAATTTGGTGAGCACAATAACCACATATTCTAGAGTTGAACAGTTGGCTCCTTTTGGCTCCTCTTCATTTAAAAATATCCAAGTATCCCAGTTTTCCATATAACAAACAGAAGCTGTCTTTTGACTGTGTACATGTACCACAATTCCACGACAATTACATTTAAATGTAAAAAACCCCCAGTTATTATTGTATACCGTGGTGGCCAAAATGATTGTATTTTCACCAGATATCTCCAAGATACTCCTAGAAACATACCTGCATAAATAGATTTTTTTTTTATTAATGAACTTCTATTAACTAAACTGAATCAATATTTGGTTTGAGCATCCTTTATGTTTAAGCAGCTTTTCACCTCTGTGCACCTGCTCATAGTTTTTCAGGTTGCTTTGCAGGTAGGTTTCTTGAAACATCTTGGAGACGTTCCCACAGATCCTCTGGGTTTAGTCTGTCTCAGTTTGATCTGTTTCTTCATGCCATTCCATACAGACCGGATGATGAGATCAGATCTCTGGCTGTTGTCAGATTCCTTGTGCAAACAAAAATATCACTGGATTATTACAATTAATGAATGTTTTCTTTACATTACAATTAAACTCAGATTTCCTTTTGACACAGGATAGAAAGGATAGACTTTTTAACAATTTTTAGCTGGTAAAAAAAATACTAGCGTTCTAATTATTTTGGCCACCACTATAAAATTCTCTATGAATACTCAAAATGCGTTCTCTCCAGTTGGTCATGTTTGATCTCATGTAGGGTCAAATTATTGCCTATTGCCATTGGGGACATCTAAATCAATCAACCAACCAATCAGTGAACTATAACTAAAAATGAATAAAAATAAAAAGGTATATAACACCCTTGTTTCAATTTTAAGCGTCCTCTTGGTTTGTTGTGTAAAATTATAGCTCTGTCATTTATTTCTTTAGTTAATGTCTTGCAAAAGCAAGATTGCTCCTGATTTTTAACATCTATGTAAATCTAAACGCAAATTATAGCTGAATATTGTAGATGTTTGTCCATCGCCATAGTAATACACGTCTTTAGAGACAGCATCCACTAGCGTGAATGAAAGGAGGGCAGTATTTGTGAGTGGAATATATTTTAGAGAAGTTATTATCTCAAAGCCTCACTGGCTGAGGTGAGGAAAGCTTTCAGTGTAATTTGCTCTTTCCGCTAGCCAGTTAATGTACCTGCTCTGTGGACGGAGAACTGCAGTGTATAATTACCACTGCATGCACTCTGCTTACTAGCATGCCAATTATTCTCACCAGTTAGTCTAGTTCATCTAATCATGTTTTTTGTTGTTGTTGTTTTTATTTTTTTTTATTTTTTTCAAACTATCTGGGGGGGAAATCCGTTTTTACTCCACCAGCATTTTCATCCTACATCTGTGTGATTTGCGAAGTGCGCCAGTGAAAAGTATTCTATACGTATCACTGCTGTCTAAACGTTAGCGCTGATGCTAAGCGCATTTTTCATTGCTCAAGGCCACCTGTTTGATGGAAAAAAGAGTGGCTTGTTTCTTCCTAGTTGCCCAGTTAATTGTTAATTTTACATCTGCGGCACCAACAGCTAGATATTAAAATCTTAGCTACATTTGAGAAGCCAAAAAAGAGGATGCGGTCTACGATCAGATGTTGTAACAGACGGAGAATGTGCGCACGCTAATTTGTCGGGGTCTCTTTTGCCCGGAGCGCTCTATCACTTAGCACCAAGCTGTTGTTCTCTTGTTGGATAAGAACGGGTTAAAAATAAATAAGCATGTCGCAGTATGTCACAACAAACAGATGAAGGGGAGAAAAAAAACGCGAACGCAAGACGCGAATTTGGCTCAAGAGCCGTTCGGGGGTCTCCCTCTTGGTCTGAGCGTTCTTGCGCTAATTTGTGTGAGGGGAGTGTAATCATGACAAACATTTCTATCATTACCAGGTAATACGAGTTAATCGTTTGGTTTACACTCTCCGGCTGACATACCATTAGAGACTGTGCAGACACTGTAACTAGAGCATTAATAAATTCAAAATGTGCCTATTAGGATGACAGCTTTGGAGGTGCAAAGGAATAACAGTTATCACTTGGCAGAGGCTGATCTCGCCCCATCTGCTGAGACTTTGCATATATTTTCAGCTTCCTGAGCAATGATTAGGGCTGTCAGAACCTCTTTAACCTTCTAACTGCTGGTCCCAACTGGCCCTAATTAGAGATTAATGATTTCTAAAGACACAGGCTGTGATGGAAACTGCCTCTGCTGTTTATGTACAAATTAAGCACCAATTACTTTGAGCATCAGTGCCACTATTGACGTGCGGCTGAAATATCAGATGCGGAAAAGGCCAATTGCGAGACTACAAGCGAAACTGCTTCCGTTGGTTTCGCCGGATGAGTCGGTGACGGCGACGTACCTTCGGAGACCGATCCGGCCGGAAGAGACGCCCACAGCGCTCGCCTTGGTCAAAAGCCCGGATTGTCCCGAAAAAGCGACCAAGCAAACGAGTTGGCGTTTCCCAAAGCCCCTTTCCAGCGACACGCCCACATTCCTCGTGATTTCCTCTCGGTCAGAAGCCCAAATTCCTCCCGAAACCGACCCGAATCGGGCCAGCGCTTCACAGGGCCTTTTTCCAACGGTCACAAAAGTCATGAAATCAAACTACGCGCAACTATTTGATCTCGTTCTCAGATTGCTGTCCAAAGGCGCTCTCGAACAATCAACCAAGGTGCTTCTTTCATCTCCCTGCTCTCTCTGAGTGCTCTCCACTCGTCAGGAACGAGTAAACAGCGCTAGTATTGAAAATCACGGCAAAAGATGTGATTAATCTTTCATCAAAATCTCTCTTTTATTCCGCTTTATGATATGCAGTGTCTGTCATTCCTTCATTGAGGGAATGTGGAATATCTATAAAATATTTAGAGTGCATTTGCTTCCTTTTTGTGTGTGTTGGGGCTGAAATGTTGGCTGAGCCGTTCGCTCGACTCTTTGAGGCCATCTGGAGAGCCGGCTCACGTGGGAGAAATCCAGCGAGGCTCTCTCTTGCGAGCCGCCCAGCCTGCCCAGATGATGGTAACCCCAGAGATTCGGTGTCGCGCTGCATTGTGGGATCAGACAGCTCGCGGGGACGCCGAGAGAAACAAAGAGCCCCCAGCTCTTGCCAGATCAATCCGACGACATCAAAGAGGCTGACAACTACACAGCGCCTATCAAAAGTGCACCACTCCGCCTGGCTCGCAGGTTCGCTTTTTTCGGACGGCCCTAGTTTAGCGTTTCAACTCCAGCCTCACCCCTGCGAGGATACGGCGTGTAATTTCGTGCATCTGTACCGGGGGGGTGTGCGTGTGCAGATGCGGGTGTGAAAGCGTGTTAACGTGTAATAACTTCATTACGTGGATTCCTGGGGTCGCTGGGAGAATTGACATGACTGGCTTGGGTGAAAGAGATCCCGTGCACGCTGTATGACAGCTGGGCCGGTGGATCAGGCCACTACTTCCTGTTGTGTGATCATTACGGACAATTTTGCACAGTGTGACTGCGGCTGCATCGCTCTCTGTGGACTCCTTTTAAGGTCATGATGAATTGACCCTCATGTTCTTTTTGCAGACCCCAAGACCCTTTTAATTTCTCAGTGAACACGCTGAACCCTTACGAGGACTCGTTACACTGCAAGAAGTGATTCAAGTCAAGATGCATTTATTTAAGAAGAAAAAAAGTCTTGAATGTTTAAAAATGTTTCAGAAAATTAAGAGGGTTTAAGCTTGAAACAACAACAACAAAGGTGGCCAGTGGGGTAAGAGAAGTTACACCTAATTCAAAAGGAAAACAGTCATAAATTATTGTAGAACAGA